>NC_085873.1:2287271-2377271 GCF_034702125.1 Engraulis encrasicolus
AGAGAGTGAGATACAGAGAGACAGAGAGAGAGAGAGAGAGAGCCATGCTCTAACAGCTAAGCACTGGACTGTGACCCGGGTTCGATTCCAGCCCGGGGTCATTTGCCAATCCTTCCCCATCTCTCTCTCCCCACTCGTTTCCTGTCTCTCATCCACTGTCCTGTCTCAAACCTAAAGCATTAAAAGCCCCAAGGGAAAAAAAAACAGAAGGCAGGTCAAATCAGAGCTAAATATGCCAAAACTATCCATTGTGTTCTAAGGGCTGAAGGATATTGGCCCATGTGTTAATCATTGACATTACGTTAAGCATTGCTCTTACACATAACAATTTGCTTTTATTTTAAGTACATACCCCCTTGAGCAGTATGAGGTTAGATGCCTTGCTAAAATTATAGCACTATAGCTGAAGAACTCACAACGCATACTTCGTTACCTGTATGGGATTTGACCCTATGACCTTCCCAAGTCACTAGGTCATAGCTACTGATGATATTAATGTGAGGCAAAAGTATGAAGCAAAGACAATGGTCTCTTTAAGAAACCACTGCATTCAGTGAAACAGAAAAAAATATCTGAGACCAATATGCACTTACGGACAATGGGAAATGTGAGGTACAGTTTCCAAAAAAGTGATAGGCCTATATTTTGTTATATCAATATTACATATCAATAATCATCAAAGTTTAATGGAAAAAAGTATTCCCCAGGACAGATGTGTAACTGTTTTCTGTATACCTGTTTTAGAAATGGTTTAAAAAACAGTGAGTGTTCTGTACTTTGTCATGTATTGTAGCATCTGCCACATCAACAACATCTGTTCGGTCATCTGCTTTGACTTAAGTGGACTGGACACGCATTCCTCTCTAAAAATGTGCCACTGGTGTCCCTCAGGGTCCAGTCCCTGGGCCCATCTTATTATTTTCTACTCGCACCACTTCCTGAGGTGACTGAATATTTACCACTGGGCTCTTCTGGTCAACTGAGGTCAAGTTAGAAGAACGTAGTGCTGCTTTACAAGTTGACAAGCAGCAGTGTTGCTCTATGCTACATGCTCAAAACATTACATTACATTACACTTAGCTGAGACTTTCATCCAAAGCAACTTAAAATTGTTTTAAGTACAGGGTATTGGTTACAGTCCCTGACTCAGTGTAGGGTAAGGTGCCTTCCTCAAGGGCACCTCAGCCATGGAGTGAGATAGGGAGTGGAAAGGTGAATCATATGTTTTTTTCATCGTCCTGGAATGTTATGTTAATGAGACGCTACATTTGGTCCTTTATCTGCCCAAGAGAATACATGTGTCTCCTCTGCCAGTCACTATTCATAGGCTTTCCTGTACCAGCTGGAATTATATCCTCTGCCTGCCCAACAGGAAAGCAACTTGATGGGCATTGTGCCATTTAAATGCCATGTCTCCCGTCTGGCTGTTTATTCCGAGATAAGTGTCCTTCCTCTGTTGGAATGCAGATATTGCAGTAGACACAGTGGAAAGTTTTAACATTTGTGGTAGGCTACATCAAAGTCAAAGTGTATAAGTTAACTATCAGACTGACTGACATCATGCAAAGGCGTATTTATTTCACGCCAGTGCATTCTGCGTTGAGGTCCCCTTTGCAAGTAAAGTTGAGCTTCTCAATGCCGCGGGAAAGCACTTTCATCATGGGACCAGGTTCGCACAGATTTCCTGCCGTGTCGGCGAAATTCTGTTGCTGCGGCAAATATCTGTTGCTAAATGACCAAAATCATGCCTAACCATAACCTGTCAGTAAAGCAAAGTTTCTGCCACTTTAGTTTTGCCAAGAACAGCGAAACAAGGAAGGGAAGTGGCGAAATTGTGCCCAGACCAAAACCATGCCTAACCCTAACCTGTCACAGGGCATTGTGGAGCAGAAGTTAACATGCAAAGTCGTGATACACAAATGCAATAGATGGTTCAAGGTGACCTGTTATCTTAACACTGGTATGATGCCATGTTGCAATATAAGTACAGTGAAAAAAGTAGAACAATCATGAGACTGTATTAATAGTAGGGCTGCATAATTAATCGAAAATAATCGAAATCGTGATAAAATAGTGAAATCGAAAAATCTAAATTTTAATCGTGATTTAATCGTGGCAATAGCGACCTACCTTTGAGAGCGTCCTTGAAGCCAGAACATACTGACAGGCTGGTGTTTCTGGCCAGAAATCTGTCCACCTAAGTTTCATGCTATTGCCTTTGCATTACAATTCATTATATTTTGCTCATCCCGTATACAGTTCATTCTTGGTTATATTTCATCTTGTTATAATTTTCAACAAAATCTGCAAAAAATCCATAATTGTGATTAATAATCGTGATTACGATTTTGACCAACATAATCGTGATTATGATGATTTTCCATAATCGTGCAGCCCTAATTAATAGTTATTAACAGTTAAAATACTTCTTCTACTTCACTCTTAGATTAAAAAGAACCTTGTAGAGCCTTTCATTACCACTTTGAGGGAGAGAATATGTTTCAGTGCAAAGGGATTCCTCAGGGAACCTTTTTTGTCTACCGGCTACCGGTGTTTGTATCTCATCTGCCTCATGCAGGAAATGCCAGGACAGTGTGGATATTTACTGTAGATATACAGACGGGCAAAACAGCAAAACCACAGCACAAGACAACAACTGAACAGGGAAGCAGGAGGGGACAAACAGGACAACAAGGACAACAGGGACAACAGGCAACTCTATGCATTTGTGCATGTAGACATGCTCAAGATGATCTGATCCAGTTCAAACCGAGCATCATAATTGGGAAGAAAGGCTATTTAAATGACTTTGAACATGGCATAGCTGTTGGTGTCAAATGGACTGATCTAATGGGATATTCACAAATAACCATCTCTAGGGTTTACAAAGAACGGTACGAAAAATAAAAAAAAATACGGTGAGCAGCGATTCTGTGGGCAAAAATGCCTTGTTGATGGCAGAGGTTCAGTTTGAGCTGGATCAAAAGTAACATTAAGTCAAATACCCACTCATTACAACCGAGGTATGCATAAGAGAATCCCTGATTGCACAGCACATCAAATCTTGAGGCAAATGGGCTAGCAGCAGAAAACCACATTTGGTGCCACTCCTGTCAGCTAAGAACAGGAATATGAGGCAGGTACACCATAAACAACACTAGAAGACCAGAAAAATGTTGCCTGGTCTGATGAGTCTTGATATCTACTGCAACAATCAGGTGGAATGGTCAGAATTTGGCGTTGTCGTGCTGAAAAGCGAGTCTCTGCCAGAACACGAGTGCCCTCATTGAAACCAATGGAAACCAATGACCAATTTTTCAGATATTTTTTACCCATTTTTGCAGACAAATCCGACACAATTTAAGATGGAAAGCTTATCAATAAAGCATCTACATTCCTTCTGGAAGTATTACAAAGAGCTGGTTACAATTTCAGTATTATTTCCATAAAAGAATCGAAGAATTGTCATAACAAATGTTACGGTTTCATTCAAATAGCTCATATTAAGTGGAGGACGAGTAATGTTTCATAAGCATATTTTAGTTCATAAATTGTGTAATTCATTCTGCAAAAAATAGTATAATTTTCTCTCAAAAAATGTCATTGGTTTCAATGAGGGCACTCGTGTTCTGGCAGGGACTCGCTTTTCGGCACGACAGCGTCATTTGGGCCACTTAATACCAATTTATCTCTGTTGGAATGGCACAGCCTACCCGAGTATTGTTGCAGACAATTCAGGCAGTTCTGAAGGCAAAAGGGGGTCCAACCCAGCAGTAGAGAGGTGTTCCTAATTAAGTGGCCGGTGAGTGTACACTGTAAGACAGGGGGAGGTTCCAGATGACTTTGTCCTGCACCTGTCAGCGGAACCTGCAACTGAACTTCCCAGTGATTTAGTGTTTACACTTTTCCCCTCCTCACTTTCCCAGGCTTTGGTGCCCTCCAGAGTGGCTTCCCCTATCAGTGATCTCTACACTTGTGGAAGCATTGCGTGCGTCATTCCACCTGTAAGCGCATGTGATGTGTTTGTGTCTATGTTGTTTACATGTGTGTGCGTGTCTGTCTGTCTGTTTGTGTGTGTGTGTCTGTGTTTATGTGTGTGTGTGTGTGCGTGTCTGTCTGTCTGTTTGTGTGTGTGTGTCTGTGTTTATGTGTCATGCCCTCGTCATCCAACACACACGCTCACCTTTTGCCTGCGCTTCTGGCACTCTCTTCCTGTTTTCTTATTGGTACTTTGAGTGTGTGTGTGTGTGTGTGTGTGTGTGTGTGTGTGTGTGTGTGTGTGTGTGTGTGTGTGTGTGTGTGTGTGTGTGTGTGTGTGTGTGTGTGTGTGTGTGTGTGTGTGTGTGTGTCCAATGTGTGTGTGTGTGTGTGTGTGTGTCTGTGTATGTGAGTGTGATGAGAGAGTGTGTGTGTGTGTGTGTATGTGTGTGTGTGTGTGTGTGTGTGTGTGTGTGTGTGTGTGTGTGTGTGTGTGTGTGTGTGTGTGTGTGACAGCATTTTGTCGCTTACCCACTGGGCTCAGAAGAAGTGCATCCTGTGAGGAAACACATTGGCCAGCTCTCATGATGGATTCACACACTCCCCTGGCCCTGTCCCGCTACTGTGACACACACACACACACACACACACACACACACACACACACACACACACACACACACACACACACACACACACACACACACACACACACACACACACTCCTGTCCCGCTACTGTGCTTTGTGTCGGGGGGCACAGGGGACAGTTATATAAATATTACAGAGGGCATGGGTACCTACAGAATATGAAGAGCTCTTTTCCAAAACGCTATATCCACCATTTTTGACTTTTGCATTCTGACATTGGAATTGACAGTTAAGAATTCCTATAATCTATATGTGAATTCTTGCCGTTCAAATGTTTTCAGAACATACTTTTTAAACCTCTATAAAATGCATTTTGCAATGCAATTCAATGGAAAGCCCAATAGAAAAATGTCAATTTCCCAACATTCTATAAAATGGATATATCTCATTATGGAAAACAGGTCTTCATATGGAAACACACACGCACACAGAGACACACAGAGACACACAGATACACACACACACACACACACACACACACACACACACACACACACACACACACACACACACACACACACACACACACACACACACACACACACACACACACACACACACACACACAAATAAATGTAAATGATTGCCCTTTATCTACATTGCGACTCCAACTTGGAGTGACAGAGTACACTGTGGTTATAGTCCATATAGTCAGCAATATACTGGTACGATGGGTTGATATCCTGACATGCTGTGTGAACTTCATACAGTGTAGTAGGCCTACATATATAACCTACATTTCACACACAGCTCATCAACTCAACTCAATAACAAGACATGTTGGCCTAACGGTATGGCACTTGGTCACTACGCCAGCGACTCGGGTTCGATTTTGGATCTCCTCCACTGTCTTGTCTAAAAAAAAGGCAAAAAATCCCAAAAAATATTGGAAAAAAAACAACAACGCAAAGACACAAACATAAACACATATGAGCACAGATGACAACAGGACAGACCATTATCTGCTTTTTTTAATCATAAATTTCCATAAATAACGCCAAAGACCAAGTTATCAGTTGAAGACCGGAGTTCCGATAACAGGGACATGGCACTAGGTGGCGTCAGAGGTGTTTGTGCACAGTAGTGCCACTATGTGGGCATTATGGAGTACTGCATATTCACACCCCCACTGGTTCATGGAGGTTAGGGGGTCAGGGAAAAGCGATGAGGAGGAAATCCATTAAAGGATTACTGCATAACTAATGCACTGCTGGATTATTGGGCAGAGAAATTAACAGATGAGAGAGAGAGAGAGAGAGAGAGAGAGAGAGAGAGAGAGAGAGAGAGAGAGAGAGAGAGAGAGAGAGAGAGAGAGAGAGTTGAGGGTGCAACGGACAGATGGACGGATTGAGAGAAACAAAAAAACAAGAAGAAGAGACTCTGGGAATGATTCCAAAAAAGACACGAGGCGACCTGTAAACAAGTATTTGTAATATGGCGCTTATGGTGGTTTAAGATTAATCTTGGGACGGAGACAAGAAAGAAAGAGGAATAGAGCGGATATAGACTCCGAGTTATTCTCCTGAAACCTGATCACACATCCATCGAAAGCACAGAGGTAGGATATTGTGTTTACTTTAGAAGCCGTTTACACGCGTATGGATAGTTTGAAAAGGCATTTCAATTTTTACTCCAGGTCGTTTTTATTTTTATCCCCATGTCGTGTTTACACGTAAACGCATAAAAAAATATGCATGACAAAATAGCTGCATATGTGTAACCAGCAGCTTAATGTGTATTATTACATCACGATGACACTCAATGACAGCTAATGGCTACTAATGGCACACTTTGGCAACATTAATGGCGAATGGCTACATTAGAGTTGTTAATTGCCTAGTAATGGGCAATGCCATTGGAAATGTAGTGCAACGAGTGCATAAACCGTATGGGTTCACCTGTGTGTACCATAGGTGAGTGGGTGTGTACAGGACTTGTGCCACCAAATGCATGAATACAAAAAATATGCTTGCATTTGGAATTCTGTTAAGACTATATTTATTATATTTGTAGGATTCAGATGTCAATCTGACTTTTGCACGCACTATTTGTGTGTGTTTCTGCGTGCGTGCGTGCATGTGTGCAGAGCGATGGATGTGGAGGATATTATCCGCTGCATCAAAGAGGGGGACGAGGATGGCATTCGAGTACAGCTGCTACACTTCAACAGAGAGGTGCTGATGTTATCATCAATCATTGCATCGTATCAATTACGTACAGTAGGCCTGTATCTCCCACACAGACTGTACAGCTAACATTATCCTCAACTATTACATTTTATCAATTAGGTAGGCCTATATTTACAACAGTGTTATGCCTGCATTGCATTCAACAAAGAGGTGACATTATCATATCAATAGCCTACTGTACATGTCTTTACCAGGTGTTATCCTGCATTGTATTGCATGGCAAGGTAAAATTCCACATAAATATAGAATCATATATAAGCCTATATGCTCTGTATAGGCCTACATGGGAAGGATGGAGGATATATAGAATGTAGGCTATGTGTATTCTGGTTTCTGTCATGGACAGGTTGAACCCAGATGAACTCCGCTGTCTGAGGAAAGTGTGAAAATGAGTGCTTCCGTTAATGTCCTGAAAAGTTATTGTGCTATCAAATATCAACGAAAATAAAGAAGATCTTGCACACTCTGCACTCCGCAAGTTTTATTATGAGTTACTTCATGTCAATTACGCACATCTCCATGCCACTGCCTGAGGAAAATGAAACTTTGTTTTGTTTGGTATTTCTCTTCAAATGCAGTTTGCACAGTGCTTCTTCTATGATACGGAGGAGCAGGAGAGAAGAAGGGTAAGTCTGGAGCTACTGTAGTTCACACACACACGCGTGCATGCGCGCACACTCTCTCTCCAACACACACACGCACAGATGCAGGATGGATCTACAGAAGGCTACACAAAGATTGACTCCATTTCCTTTGTGATTACATAAGAATGATGTGAGTGTCTCACACTCTCTCTCTCTCTCTCTCTCTCACACACACACACACACACACACACACACACACACACACACACACACACACACACACACACACACACACACACACACACACACACACACACACACACACACACACACACACACACACAGTTTGTTTATCCTCCCTAGTCCGCTGATGCTGCATGTCCCTTCATGTGGCTTAGAGAGCACCCGCCTATAAGCTCCCCTTCACTAATACGCTCTCTCTCTCTCCCTCTCTCTCTCTCTCTCTCTCTGGGCTAGTAGTACCATTTAATAATAACTATTTCTCATTAAAGCAACACTAAGTAACTCCACTAAGCAATCCATATCAGGCTGAATGATACCTTTCAAAGTCCCTCGAGGCCAAGGCTACATATAGTTGTTTGCTTAAGCACGTCAATCTGGTTCAGATAAGACAAAAAGACATTTTCCCTCACAATGTGTTAAAACAAACTTTTTTTAAAGAAAAAATGCAAAGTTAGTTTAAGCCAACTTAGAATCTTTTTTAAGAGGACACAACAGTGGGAAAATATCTTTCTACAGGGTGTCACACAACACCTTTATTTTATGTATCTCATGTGTGTTGTCCCAAACAATACCTTTGGTATTCTCCAATATCACATTGTCTGTTATTGTTTATGTCTATTTTAATAAGCAGCATTTTATCTGTACAGTGTCTGGACATTTTTAGAGGAAAAAAATAACATTTGTAAACAGACATCACATTCCGTGGAAATGTTGTTGTACCACCTGTGGGTTTGTTGATATACAGTGTCACATGTGTCACATGCTGCTGTTTGTGTGTATATTTGTATTGAACGCTTGCCTCTCTCTCTCTCTCTTTCTCTCTCTCTCTCTCTCTCTCTCGCTCTCTCTCTCTCTCTCTCTCTCGCACCGCCTGGTGGGATGAAACAGAGACAGGAACTGGAGCGGGTAATCTTTCACTTTTGTTCACAGTTTTAGCACCAAAAACACGCGTGTCAACATAGAGACACATGTTCACTATCCATTCCCATATCCGTTCACTAGGAACGTGATTTCCAACCAGGGATACTCGCATCATGCATGTAAGCACACTGCACACGTGGATGGAGCTAGTGACATAGAGGAAATGATGGTGCATGAGTGAGGGGGTACTCATGGTATGACAAAAACCATAGGGGTCAACAACACAAAATGGTTGGGAGACACTGGACTAGGCCATGGGCCTTTTATTGTAAATAATGGTTAAGGTCCTGTACTACAAACCCCAACTCTGATGTTGGGACACTTATTAAACGTTATTAAAAGCAAAACATTCAATCATTTTCCAAACAATCACTCCATACATTAGATGGAGAAAAGTGATAAAACAACATAATAACTGTTAAAACCAAGAATATATATATTGTTTTGGGGGACATATGCTCATCTCAGAAATGTCACCCATAATGTTCTGTGCATTGCAATATTTTGAGCAAAACTGTGCCCTTAACCTGTAAAGTGAGCCTTCACACTCTGCTCTAATGGTGCAATGTGCAATTAATGAAGACTGGCCACCAGGGTGGTCCAATTTATCCATGAAACTTCCCACACTAAAATGACAGGTGCTTCAGTTTCATTGTACATCCCCTGTATTTCTGTAATCAAAATCATTGCATAGGTTCATGAGATATCCCCTCAAAATATATATGTTCTCTTTGTACTACCAATGGGAGTAAATATATGTATCTCAGTGTGTACTACTCTCCATCTTAATCAGATGTTTGGACCAAGGGTGCATTTCTGGAAAGCATAGTTGCTAACTATGTTAGCTACTTTGTTGATTGCAATGCAATGTCCCATTGGCAAATGCCAAAGTTGCTAACTGCTAACAACTATGCTTTTCAGAAATGCACCCCTGAATAGTATTATGTTGATATTCACAATTTTACTATCGTCCCAACTTCAATGCAGTTGGGGTCTATAGTATATCTGAATAATTAATCTTTGGTGCTCTTGTTTCAGTTCAGGAAGTATAAGGTGCGAGAGCATGTCCCGGACTCGGACTCTGACTTTGACGAGAGGGCAGAGGACCCAGAGGTCCTTCTCAGACTGGTAAGCACTCATAATGCATCCTATCTACACAGACACACACACACAGCCCCACCTATATACAGTGAGGAGAATAAGTATTTGATCCCTTGCTGATTTTGTTGGTTTGCCCACTAATAAAGACATGATCAGTCTTAAATGTTAATGATAATATGTATTCTAATATGGAGAGAATGAATATCAAAAAGAAAATCCAGAAATTAACTCTAAAGAATATATATTAATTGATTTATATTTCATTGAGGGAAATAAGTATTTGATCCCCTGCCAACCATTAAGAGTTCTGATCCCGCAGATCAAATGGCACTTCCAATCAACTTGTTATCTGAATTGAACACACCTGTTAATAGTAACCTGCACAAAAGACACATTGAATCTGCGGAATCAGTCCATAGAATCAGTCAATCAATCAAACTAAACTCGCCAACATGGGACAGACCAAAAAGCTGTCAAAGGATGTCAGGGACAAGATTTTAGAACTCAACAAGGCTGAAATGGGCTCCTGGATATTAAGGAGCAAACTGTTGGTGCATTTCTTCCCAATTTTAGGACATAAAAAAATGATAATCAATCATCAATCTTAGGCCTGTCTGTGGTTCCATACAAGATTTGACCTTGTGGGAATTTAATAACCAGAAAGAAAGAGATAAAGCACCTTAAAACTGTATGGGGGGAGCTAGGAAATGATCTCAAGGCAGCTGGGACCTCAATCACTAAGAAAACTATTGGAAACACTTAATACCACAGCGGATTAAAATCTTGCAGTGCATGTATGGTACCCCTGCTTCAGAAGGAACCTGTTCAGGCTCACCTGAGGTTTGCCAATGAACATCAAACTGGATTAGGATATGATTGGGAGGTGCTGGAATCAAAGGACACCAAAATCAAACTGTTTGGCATTAACACAACTCGATGTGTTTGGAGGAAGAGAAATGCTGCCTATGATAGCAAGAACAACACCTTCTACAACATCTTACATGAAAGTGGTAACATCATGTTTTGAGGTTGTTTGTCTGGTCAAGACACAGGACAACTTCACATCGTCAAGAAATGGATGGAGGGAGATATGTAAACGTACAATGCTGAATGCCAACCTCTTTCCCACCACTACTAGACTGAAGGTGGGTCATGGATTGGCCTCCCAATATGATAATAATCCATAACATACAGCCCAAGCAACGAAGGAGTAGCTCAAGCAGAAGCACATTAAGGTCATGAAGTGGCCTAGACAGTTTCCAAACATTAACCCTATAATAATCCTATGAAGGGAACAGAAGCTCTCATTTGCCAAGCTACAGTCATACAACTTCAATGACTTAGAGATGATCTGCAAAGAAAAGTGGACAAAAATCCTTTCTAATATATCCACAAAAATTGTCCTTAACTGAAAGAAACATCTGACCTCTGTACGAGAAAACAAGGGCTTTGTCACCAAGTATTTTGTCTTATTTGACTAGAGGGGTCAAATACTTATTTTCCTTAATGGAATACAAATCAATTAAAATATATTCTCCAAAATTATTTTCTGGATTTTCTTTTTGATATTCTGTCTCACCATATTAGAATACATTTTATCATTAATATTATAGAATGATCATATCTGTATTAGTGGGCAAACCAACAAAATCAGCAAGGGATCAAATACTTATTCTCCTCACTGTATATCTTTGTGGGGCCCCTGTGGGGCCTTTCCAGTCTTTATGGGGGACTTCCATTCATATTAACCCTAAAAATAGCTCAAAAATACTAAGCTGTGCCCAAACCAAAACAATCCCTAACCCTAACCTGTCAGTGAGGAAATGTTTTTACACTTTTACTTCAACCAGTATACTAACAACAAAACTATACCCCAGCAAAAGGGGTCAAAACGGTGCGAGGGCCCCAGCATGTGGGTGCGCTCCAAGCAGTGGCCTCATGAAGTAGGGAAGTAGGATTGGTGCAGTACACACACACACACACACGCACACACACGCACACACACACACACACACACACACACACACACACACACACACACACACACACACACACACACACACACACACACACACACACACACGCTTCTTGAAGATTGAGAGAGATGACCATAGTCTTGTTGCTGCTGGAAGTCTGTTTTGACCACTGAGGAACAATGACAGTGAACAATTTTGGATCCCTTAGAGTGAGAAGGGGACACAGCTAAGTTCGGGTTGGAGGACAGCAGCTCTCTGACCTGGTATGAACATATGACCTTCGTTTTAACCTTCAGATAAGCTGGGGTCGGTCCTGAGGTGGCTTTGTGGGCAAGGGTCAGGGCCTTGTGTTTGATCCGGGGAGCAACTGATGGTTACATGGCGCTATTCCGACATGTCGCTATTCCGACGTTAATGTCTATTGTCGGAATACCGACACGTTGTCCACCGTCCGCCGCTATTCCTACATACCGCTATTCTAACATCCCTAACCTTAACCCTAACCCTAACCCCTAAAAAGTGTCGGAATAGCGGCATGTCGGAATAGCGCTATGTCGGAATAGCGATTGCCCCCCCAACTGATAGCCAGTGGAACTTGATAATAGAGGAGGCCCTTTTGGGTAGAGTGAATACCAGATGTGCCATTTTGTTCTGGACCATCTGTAGCTGCAAAAGCAGGTAGAGCACCAGGGAGGGAGTTGCAATAATCCAACCATGATATAACCATGGCCTCAACCAGTACTTGCACAGTGTGATGGGTCAGGAAGGGTCTGATTTTCTGTGTGTTGTGCAGCACAAATTGACAGGCGCGGGTGACTCGTGCAATATGACTGGAAAATGACAGATGGTCATCGTCGATCATGACACCAAGGTTTTTTGGCGACTTCTTTTTGGTGACATGTTAAGGTTGATGTTGTGACAGATTGACTCTTTAGCTTGGAATAACTAGGAGACCTGGTTATTGGACAGGTTCAACTGTAGTTGATATTCCTTCATCCATGTTGACAGGTCAGTGCGACAAGCTGAGATGAGTGCATAAAACTGTGGAGTCATCTAGTTGAAATGACAAGTATATCTGGGTATCATATCATGAGCATAGCAGTGATAGGAGAACCCATGTACTCGAATGACATGTCCCAGGGAGATGGTGTACATTTGCGAACAGAAAGGGGCCCCAGCACTGATCCTTGGGGTACGCCAGTGGTGAGGGTGTGAATTGAAGACAATTTCCCTTCCCATGACACATTGAAGCAGCGTCCAGAGAGGTAGGAATTGAACCAGGAGTGGACAGCACGAGTGATTTCCATGGTTGTGAGTATCCTAAGTATCTTGTAGTTAACTGTGTCAAATGCTGCAGATAGGTCTGGTAGGATGAGGACAGATAGTCCTTCCATTCTTGCAGTCCTCAGAGCTTCAGTTACTAACAATAAGGGGGTTTCAGTTGAGAGTCCACTTCTGATTGGCGGATAGTTTTTGGGTCCAGTAGTCCATTCTGATTCAGGAGGTCGGTAACCTGTTTTGGAACTGCCCTTTTCAGGACTTTAGATAGGAGCATTGAGACGGGGGTTTGGTTTTGAACCTGTGCTGGCCTGAGTGTTGGCTTTTTCAGTAGAGGTGTGTTACCCTTGCTTGCTTGAAGGCAGAAGGGACGGTGCCAGAGGACAGAGATTCATGATGGATGTAATTGCTGGGAGCACTGCTGGGGCAATGATTTGAAGGAAGAAAACAGCTGATGTGAGTCTGTAATGTTGCTGATTTTGTAGCACAGTAGACCATCTTGGCAGTTGTTACAGAGGTGGCGAAGGAGGCCAGTAGACATTGTAGGTTTTCTAGGTCGGATGGGTTGCGGGATTTGTGCCACTTCCTTTCCGCTGCTCTAAGGATAGTATGTAGGTAGGGAATGATGATGGTTTCAGTCCGCCATGCTCAGGGTTGGGAAGTTTGTGCAAGTTCAGTGGCTAGAGGACAGGGGTTGTCCAGGAAGATTTCCGTGTGGAGCTGAATGACTCCGTAGCACTGTTGTATTACACCTTCACACCGCAACTTTTACTGTGTCCTGTTAGGCCTACTGTGCAGCATGATAGTCTAACCTGGGGTGCATTTCTCGAAACTCGCTAACTACATTAGCTACTTTGTTGTTGGCAATGTAATTTCCCTTTGACAACTATCGAAGTTGCTAACTAGCTAACAACTACACTTGTGAGAAATGCACCCCTGTTTTGCTTGTCCTTCTCCAAAGCACCTGACGGCGGTGCTGAGCCATTACATCCGCTCCGAGCCCCCCGGCCGGATCCTGCGAGCATGCCTGCTCGCGCTACGGATCCTCTCCAGAGACAAAAAGATCCTGGGACCCCTGGTGACCGACGACTCGCTGCTCACGCTGGCTAAGCTCGGGGGGGTCAGCAGTGGGGTGGCGTGCCGTCGCGATGACACAGCGGACGGAGGAGGTGATGACCCCTACGCCTCCATCTTGGAAGCCCTCGCCGAGCTGAGGAAGAGCGAGATCGGGGACAATGGGAGCGACGAGGGAGGAGACGAGGAGGAAGAGGAGGTGGATATATATTAATATGTGATAATGTAAATATGGAGTAATGTAATATGGTTTGTATAGTATTACATATATATGCAACGAGGGGGGAGAGGGAGAAGACAAGGAGGGGGAGGAGGAGGTGGATGATGCACCAAAAATACACTTCTCAATATATTACATGACATGAGAGGTTTATCTTTATGTAATGAAATATTATATCCTTAAAGGTACAATGTACAGGAAATGGTCAAAAAAGGTACTCATTGCAACTTGGCTGCCTATTGCCAAATTTGACCGTTTCATGAAAGTTTACTGGGCAATAAACTATTTTTTTCTAGTATGGCCTACGTACAGTCATTTTTGCCGCTAAAAATGGCTATTTCTGGAAATTCAAAATGGGGAACCTTGGAGAAAATCCCCCTTTTCATGTATGAAAAGAGCAATTTTTCCAGTCATAATGAAAACTTAGAATTTGATGGTGGTGGTAAGTATTCATGAAAAAGGTAACATTAGTAAATGGGTAGCATGAATTCTGGAAATAAACAATTAAAAATCTTACACAATGTACCTTTAAGTGTTTTATGGGAAAATGGCAGTATTTTCATGCAACTGTATACTGAAAAATGTGTTAAATCAGCAAATACATCTGAAATATATTTGTTATTGCAATATAAATTCTATTATATTAACTCCCATAATAACTACTATCTTTTTGTAATACTGAGGACATGGAGGCCCACAGCTCGGCCGAGGGTTCCCATGGCGATGCTGACGATGGGGAGGATGGAGGAGGCGGTTACTATGAAGGAGGACAACATGAGGCGCGGCAGGCCAGGGGCGACAGTAACGTCACCACCCATGCCTGCGTCGGGGGCGGCCGGAGAGTCAGCATCTACAGGATGCTGACCAGGGGCAAGAGGGACAACCGCATGAGTATCGCCCCCACGGCCTTTTTGGACAAGGAGGAGGAAGAGGACGGGGTCGCAGAGGACATGCAGAGGAAGGAGGCCATGAAGGTGCTGTGTAATGTGGTCTACAACAGCGTCTGGGCACAGGAGAGAGCCAGCGAGCTCAGGTACAGTATTTGGTCTTGAACAGATGGGAGGCTTCGTTTCAGTATAGGCCTACTTTGAACAACTGCTTCATTGACACTTTTAAAGCGACACTGTCCCATTTTTTGGAAATAAGTTTATTTTACACCTCTCCTTGAGTTAAATGATTGGGTTGTACCTTTCTTCAACCGTTCTCTGAGTATGGCTGTGCAAATTTTACCTCAAAGCTAGCAGTTAATACTGAGTCCTATGAGACCAGATGTTAACTGCTAGCTTGGAGGTAAAATTTGCACTGCTGTACTCAGAGAACGGCAGGAAGTACAGGAGAAAGGTAAAACTCAATAATTTAACTCAAAGGGGGTGTAATATGAGCTTATTTTTTAAAAAAATGGGACAGTAGTATCACTTTAAGAGCAGACGTCAGGGTGGCGCAACCACAGCTAATGTCACTATCGTATGAAGTTAGTACATACATGAATTGTTACATTCACATGAAATAAATGTTTTTATATACAAAATAATTTAAAAACATGAATAATTTAATCCATAAAATAGTGCAATCGAGCTGTGTGCACCGCAAGACTGCTACTAAAAACATTGATGAGTCAACTGCATATCATAAGCTGGACCTTTGTCAGACTGCAACTGTGGTTCATTATTCTTCGTGTCTGGGCTCAGGAATACCTAATTAGCTCCTTTTGGAGGTGGAATTGTTCGGGGCAGATGTGGCCTAGTGGTTAGAGAGTTGGTCTTTCAATCTAGGGGTTGCCGGTTCTAATCCCCCCTGACCTCTCCCTACATCTCCATCCATGGCTAAAGTGCCCTTGAGCAAGGCACCTAACCCCAGATTGCTCAAGGGACTACTGTATAACCAATACCCTGAAAATAATGATAGTTGTAAGTCGATTTGAATAAATAAAAGCGTCAGCTAAGTGCAGTACAATGTAATGTCATAATGGAATTGTGCAATGACTCAAATAGACAAATGAAGAGTTCAGATGCAAAACCCCTTAACTCCATTTCTGAAATCCTGCACTTCTATATTTTTAGAGAACCCCGTTTTTGGTTTGGTTTACATTCATGTACTTGATAATACATATAAATAGTTATATTACATAAATACATTTTTTAAATATGCAATTTTGATAGCTTTCTATTAAATAAAATTGAATTAAGATTATTTTCTGAAATGGCACTTAGGGGGTTTTGCATTTGAACTCTTCAAATATCCAATTGTTCAAACCCTTGCACATCAAGGCACTAGATTACTAAAACAGCTTGACATATATAGCCTTTGTTTTGGATGTTCCCACTTGTTCATCCTATGCTTTGTACCCTTGCACCTTATCTCTTTCTTTCTTCTCCTCCTCAGGCTCCTGTCAGGTGTGACAGATGCGTTGGGGATGGAGGCCAAGTCACTGTCGCCCCACTGTGGCCAGTTCTATGAACTGCGCCTCATGTTCCTCCTGACGGCTTTGAGGGCGGAACTCAGAATTCAGCTGAAACAGGTGAGGTCTCCTGTTTCTGAAATGCCACCCATCACTAAGACTGGTGTCTGGTGGAAAAAAGACATGACCAATTGAGGCAAAGTTGTTCATGCAAAATAATGTTTACATTGAATTGCATACCACCACCGCCACTCTACAAACAGCCTGCAGTTCACCTAGGGGCCCTGTAGAGCGAGCACAGCCCATTTAGAATGAATGGCTCTGTGCTCCTCCGTTGGCGCCCCCTTGAGTGCAGTACCACTTATAAAAGTCACCAGTGAAGTCTCTCATCATCATATCCATAGAACCTCTCTGATACCACATTGCATTCACAGGAGGGAGGACTGCCCCTGCTGATAAACCTACTGGAGCAGTGTCTGGGCGTGCAGTGGGTTGATGAGCAGCACGTCCTGCGGGACCCTACGGCGCCCCCTGTGCCCATGGAGGCCACACAGCGAGCCATGGAGACGCTGAAGATCCTCTTCAACATCACCTACAGTGCCCACACCCAGATACCCAGCGAGGTGAGCACGAGAGGCAAACCTGTTTCACCCAGTAAGACACAGCCCCTCTTACGTATAAGGTGGAGTTGCAAAACGCACATCAGTAAACGGAGGTGCTGGCAACCAGTAAAACACTTACAGGAGGAGGAGAGAGGTTTTTAATGTGACAACATTTTGGCCTGTCGGCCACACATGACCTGAGGAAGGCCGACAGACCGAAACGTTGTCACATTAAAAACTTGTTTATGCAACTCGGGAGTGTGCGGCACTTCTCTCCTCCTGCACCACAATGACAATGACCAAGTCATAGTGTCTTACTGAAGGCTATGGGCACTGTCATAGTGGTGTAGTGCATTGGTAGTAGTGGTGTGGATCGGCACTGCCCTCACGATCCGATTCGATCACGATTCGGGAGGTAGTAAATCCGATCCGATCCGATCCGATTCGATTCAATTCTACAATGAAATTGCAATGCATTACATTTCTACTGAACGCAAAGCAAATGTTTAATCAGCCATGATGAGGCAATACAAGTAGTCAGATACTGAGCAACAATTTATTGGCTGTTTTCTGTATCAGTCTTGCAATGTTTTGAAGTGCTTTTATTTAATTTAACATTCATTTGCTCCCGAAATATCCATGGAAGTAATTGAAACTTAAACAAATTGCCGGATCGATTCTGGAACTTGCCGGATCGATTCTGGATCGTCCATGCCCCGCATCGATTCGGATCGCCGAATCGATCATTGTTGACACCACTAATTGGTAGTAACATTTTTTTTCAGTGACTATTACAGCGTTTCACTGATGGAACAGCGTGCGTTAAGGGGCTAATTGTCAGTAACTGCTAGGACTTGCATTATTATGATATACTGCATAGGCTATTGTACGTTATGTATATTGAAGATAGGAGCACACTTACAATCAATTACTAAAGGTGATGCACTGTACAACCCAGTGAGGTCAGGATGGGAAGTAGATCTGTCTGTTGTCACCCGGTCTATAGTATGCTGGTAATGTGGCAAAAAGGGCATTTCCCAGTGGGCCAGCAGCCCTCAGCGATGCTGTTGTTTATTATTATTATTATTATTATTATTATTTTCTTACAGACTGGTCCTCACTTTAAAAGGTGGTTCATAAAGGTGTCTGGGCCTTTTGGGCATCCCAGCCCAGCCCAGCCCTAATTCTAGGACTTAATTAAGTATTATTATGATATAGTGTGCATTATGTACATACAGTATACTGAAGATCAGAGAATGCAGTTAATTACTGAAGGTGCCATACTACTCTTCGAAGTGCTGTAGGTATAATAATTGTAGCAAGCACCTTAAACGCCCCACACGATGTTTACATATGCAGTTTGCTGTATGTTCAAACTTAAAGGTGCACTGTGTAGGATGTGGCCAGAAAAGGTATTGCAACTACCCTGCTCATTGAAACTGTCCTGCTTATTGCCAAATAGGATCTTTTCATGAATATTTACTAAGTAATAAACCAATATTTACTAGTATGACCAAAGTACAGAATTTTTTGCAGCTCAAAATGGCGGAGCATGGAGAAGATCCCCCTTCTCATGTATGAAAAGTGCAATTTTCACAGTCATAATGAGTACTTAGAATGTGTTGGTGGTGGTAAGTATTTGTTAAAAAAGTAGGCTAACACTTGTGAATGAGCAGCATTAATTCTGGAAATGAACTACTAAAAATATTTCACAAAGCACATTTAGCTTCAATACAAATGATGATGAAAACTCTGCATAAAGGACTTTCACCACCGCTGTCCTTCCTCACCTCCTTACCCTTCTGAGCCTCTGTCTTTCCTCCCTCATGAAGGACGACATGGTGCTGTATCGGCAACTGGCGGCCATGTTGGGCCACTGTCTCATGATGGACTGCGAGGGAGGAGAGAAGGAGACAGATGATCTCAAAGGGTGAATTTACATTTCGCACTTCATTTTTGTTAGCAATTCATCACGCTGCCTCAAACAAACAAAACCCCCCAACCACTGAGAATTCCTGGAAGAAACGTACATGTACAGACAGTATGTCGTCACAGTAGGCTACTGATTTCCAGGACTTTATGTTCAAACGCTGCTTTGAGGTAATAGACTCGCAACTTACACGCTTGTTTTATGTCAACATTTTTTTCAGTGTCTCATTAGTTCCACTGTTTTTATCTTTTCTTATCTTTTTTAAATCTTTTTATCTTTATTTCTATCTGTCTCAATTTTGCGTCCTCTGTCTAACACACTCTCTCTCTCCCTCTGTCTCTCCCTCCCCCCTCTCTCTCTCTCCCTCCTCCCTCTCTCTCTCTCTCTCTCTCTCTCTCTCTCCCCCCTCTCTCTCCCTCTATCTCTCTCTCTCTCTCTGCCTCTCTCTCTCTCTCTCTCTCTCCCTCCTCCCTCTCTCTCCTCCAGACACACCATTAATCTGTTGTCTGCGTTGCCCCTCGGCTGTCTGGAGGTCCTGGTCTCTGCTCCTCTCACGCCAGACTCTGTGGAGTGGGAAGGTGTCAACATGGACTATGTCCACGCACTGCTGTGCTACATGGAGCGCAAACTGGAGAAGGTGACACAACACAAGCATGCACACCAGCAGGGCCCTAAATTAACTTTTTTCATCACCAGCCAAAATGGCTAGTAGATGTTAATTTCACTGACCAAGCACACACTAATGGGTCAAAGTGGCTAGTAAGGTAGTCTTTTCTACCAGCCTAACTCAAATTTCACCAGCAGTTGGCCGGTTGGCTGGTGTTAATTCAGAGCCCTGCACACCAGTCCTTGAACCGTGCACTGTACATAACCAATGTGTAGTATGGATGTACAGTAGACTATACAGTGTTTCGCATATATAGACAGAGATGGAGAGAGGTAGTAGGTATGTAATACTCGTGTAACGCCATGTACCAATTTTGTACTTACATCATGTATTTGTGTGTCACAAATACATGGTGTGTACAAACTTGTTACATGGTATTACACTGGTAGTACATGGTATTAAATATTGTTACACTGGTTATTACAATGCAAACAAATACAGGAATGAATATCATATAAATAAAGCCCCCCACACTGTGTTCATGCATGTGTGTGCGTGCATGTAATAAATGCAACTTTCGTAATGGTCGTAATTCATGTTTTGTACATATTTCATTCGCAGGGCCTCAAGATGAAGGAGAAGTTGACTCCAGCCCTCAACTTCCTGACTGAGTGCAGCAGAGCTCACAGGCAGACACGTCGCTACCTTAGACAGCAGGTCAGATACCCCACTCTCACTACTTCTAGCCTTGCTAGGACATGTAACGTCCATTTTCCGCGGATTTCACCAAAGTGCATCCAATAACAAGCTCTAAATGTAATTAATAATTGGATACTCCCGAGAAAAATGGGCGTTACTCGTCCTAGCATGGCTAGAACACTTGACTTTGAGAAATACCTGATGTTTTAACCCATGAAGAGATGGTCCCTGTTATAAACTGGCTGTTTGTTACCAGAATGGCAATGACCAAGTCATAATGCATTACTAAAGGTACTGTGTAATGCTATAGAAGTGTAGTACTATGGTAGTAAAAAAAATAAATATATATATTAGGGAAGGGAAGATTCACCGATACGTATCGGAAAATCGATATGACCTGTACGGTACGGTTGCATCGATTTGCAAACGTCTGCATCGGTAAGAAACGCAAATAAAATCGAGATACATCGTATCTTGACTGTCCGCATCGGTACAAATAGGATAATATCTCTTAAAACTTTTTTAGAAACTGTCAATTTCAGGATTTGTTCTCGTGCGCAACGCACATCACCTTGCTCTGATTCAGACCGCCTTTCCATCTCTATTCCGAGGAGGCGTGACCAAGCAAACAGTATTTTCCTTTGCGTCAAAGCGGCGGGTTACCAAGTGGAGCACATTTTGTTGTCACATACAGCGAGTTTTCTGGTCATCCGGTGACTTTTTAAATAAAAAGTTTCTAGCGACCATCTTCTGCGAGTCTGGAAGACGTGTGGAGAGAGTACTCGCTTCACTATTTGAGTTGATAGGGTAGTCTACCGTGCGGCACAAACAACAAGAGAAAGTTGTCTGCCAACATGTTGCCGTTTCCGAATGACAGCAGCATAAGCATAGTCAGCGCACGAGATTAAAAAAAAACATAACCGTGTTGGAAAACGTTACAGAGCCTGTGCATTCGTGTTAAGTCCATTGTTCATGCAGTAAAAAAGAAGTGAAGTCGCTAAGTTGGCATCATTGCTTAGGAGCCTGTTAGCTCTCGTGCTGGACACACACAGTCTGATTTGCTGCTCGTGCAGATTGTCCATGAAGTTTAAAAAGTCCCGTTGAAAAGTACACTATTCCAACACTTCAGTCCAGTACGCACGTTATTTCCCCCTTCTGATATTTACCCCATTCCCAACATCTACTTACTAAATTGTTCTAATTTGGATCAATTGTAGTTGATAAGTTGTTCAGAGCTTACCTGTAAATGTGGTTAGCCTATTACATGTCCAGGTCAATATTCCAACATGATCAGAAGCTCTGTGGTTTTCCCATTTTTATTTAAAAAAGAGATGTACTGTAATTGACATGGTATTCAGGTATATTGTATTGTGTATTTTTTTCATTTTCTCTGCTCAAAGCAATGTGCCCAAGCCAAAATGAGTTCTCACTGCTCTCTGTATGTTTTCCAGTATAGGCTATTTCAAAAGTAATATGCACAGCCAGGGCCGCTGCTAAGGTTTTGGGGGCCTAGGCATAACTGGTCAGGAGGCCCCCTCATAAGTAAATACTACTACTGCTACTAATAATAATGCTAATTATATTCACAATTACAGTATGTCTGAAAAATGATGGCCCTTTTGATAACTAACAAAAATGTTTTGAAATGTAATGAAATATTTTTTCATGATGTTTTTAGTCAGTCTCAATTTAGGAGGTCACAATTTTGGGGGCAAAGTGGTTGAGGCTCTAAAAGCGCTCTGTTTACTCTGCTTATGCCTAACGGCAGCCTTCTGCACAGCCTTTAATATCAATTTGATATTTTAATCTGCTCTGTATCGCATCGTATCGTACCGAATCGCACTGCATCGCATGGCATTTTAATTGTATCGCGCCATATCGAACTGCATCGCAGTAGGTAGGAGAATCGTATCGCATCTTATCACTGGTAATTTCATGAATCGTGAATGTATCGTATCGTTGCCATGTGTATCGAGATGCATATCGTATCGCTTTGATGATGAAGATTCCCATCCCTAATATATATATATTCTACAATTACTACCAGAGAGCGTGCATTCTACTGTGAAACAGCACGGAAGTTATGAAGTCTACATTGTACTACAAAAGGGATTCAACCAGTCCTGAATAAGTTCTATTGTAATGAGCGTGCAAGACAAATACTAGATCAGGCAAGTCACTTGTGATAGAGGGAAAAATGTGGCAGAGATTTAACTGAGCCTCACATATATGTAAATTGTAAATTACAGAGGGCGTTCTCTGTTCTGATGCGTGTGTGTGTGTGTGTGTGTGTGTGTGTGTGTGTGTGTGTGTGTGTGCGTGCGTCCGTGTGTGCATGCATGCATGCATGCGAGCGTGTGTGTGTGTGTGTGTGTGTGTGTGTGCGTGTGTGTGTGTGTGTGTGTGTGTGTGTGCGTGCGTGTGTGCGTGCATGCATGCATGCGAGCGTGTATGTGTGTGTGCGTGCGTGTTTGCCTTTCCCAGGTGCTGCCAGCCCTGAAGGACGTGAGTCTGCGCCCGGAGCATGGAGACACCCTGAAGAGTCGCCTGGTTCGCCTCATGACACACGTGGACACTGAACTCAAGCACTGCGCCGCCGACTTCCTGTTTGTCCTCTGCAAAGAGAACGGTATGTACAGGGGCGTAGAAGCAAATTGTGGGCCCTGTGTACAATCAGCTCAAATGGACACCCCCCCCCCCAGCCATATGTCTACATACATCGGACTGTGTGTGGGCCGGCCCCCTATTTACATGGGACCCTGGTGTCTCATAGGGTTTTTACACCTGGTCCCTTTAAGCCATTTAAGTGAATCCACACCTGTGACTCAGTATTTTCTGTGCATATGTGAACGCTTCAAAATGTACCCAGACCCCTTGGAGGTAAACCGTACTGAGACCTTAATTGACGTGGTCTTATGAGTGGTTCACTTCTGAGTTTTGACAAGTTAAACTTGTGACTGGGTGTAATCAAAAAGAGGACTGACACACCATAAAAGCCTAACAGGACCAGAAAGATCAGACGGTTCTTTTTGTAATACACTAACAATATGAACAAAAACAGAACTGCTGTTGGTTCACTTTTTGGTCCACTTAAAGAGGACTGAGTTCGGATCACTTAAAGGGAAATAGGTGTGAAAATGCTGTCAGTCACACTTTACCGCCATGTACGCAACCCCTGCACTTCATCTCTCTCAGGGATTGGTTGGTTGTTTTGTTGCAAAGGGAACGGTACACAACACCTGGGCCCATCAGTGCAATTCCAGTTGCTTACAATAAAATGAAGTAAAATTAGGTTTATTGGGGGGGTTGGATTCAGGCTACTCATAAATTAACCCTATCGCGCCGGATGCATCATATATGTCTCATCAAATTCCAAGCCCTCTCCACGCTGACACAAAAAAAAATCCATCTCAAAAACATCCTGCGTGTCATTTCCAAACGTCCTGCAGTACGCGGAAACCGCCACAAGAGAGCAGCGGTCAACAACAAGTTGATCACAGCTCGGCGAAAAATGCAAAAATGGAGTAGAAGCGGTTTCCCTGACCGACGCTGAGATATCGACAAATTGCAAAAGGTTTGTGTACAAATTTCCGAAATATAACTCTACATCCTTTAATTTGAACACTTGCTTTGTGCAATTAATCAAGGAAGAGTTTATATTTTTACACCGTGTTGCAGAGAGATCGTGCTAAAACTGATGAGATATATAAGCACCATCCGGCGGTGGCAGGAAGTCAGCCATCAATGCATTTGCTCCATAGGGAAACTTACAAAGCATACCACGACGATCGTTTAACAAAACACACAAGTTGTTTTACTTCAAGACAAAGATATTGCCTTAAGAAACACGTTTTACTTGCGATTTTGAAAATGTAATGCAAAATGTTGAAATTATGATCTCGTAAAAAATGCATTGAAGTGAATGGAGAAATGGTCCAATTGTAGTAATGGACCCATATATTCAAATTACACATCAAAAATGAATAATGATCTATATTACACTCATAAATAGGTTGTTAAGCATTCGATCAGCTATGTTTTTACATAGATTTAAAAAAATTACCCAACCAGGCTGTGGGAAATGTAAAATATGGTCCTGCTAAAACAAGGATAGGCTTAAAAAATGGCAGGATCTCACTAAATATTTAAAGATAATCCTCAAATTAAATTGTCTGACAACTTTTTTAAATAAAAAAAAAGATGCAAATGCATTAAAAGTCATTTTTCAATGGTCATGAAATTGGAATTTTCATTCCCTTTAAAGCCTGATGCATCATATATGATGCATCAAATATCTCAGTGACCTTAACAAAAATTTTTTTTTTTTTTTTTTTACATTTCTTATAAGGGACCAATATTGAAGCAAATTCCAAAAAATTAGAATTTTCTCTCATTGCTTTCATGGTTCAGGTTTCACAGGGTTAAGGTGGGTGCGGGATGCTCCGCCAGGGATCTGCATTATTATTACTGCAGTATTTTATTTTTCAGTACTAAGAGGGGCGTTGGCAGACGTATGATGAGGTCAAGGGGGCTTTGGGAGGGTTATGATGAGGCCAAGGGGGCATTTGTTCAAAAAAGGTGGAGAACCACTAGTCTAGATTGTGTTCAAATCCAATCTTCACCCCTCCCCATTTGCCTTCTATTTCCCCAGTGGGTCGCTTCGTGAAGTACACGGGCTACGGCAACGCGGCTGGTCTCCTAGCGACGCGGGGGCTGCTGGGTGGCCAGTCCATGATGTGTTGCGCAGCGTCCGCCCACTACTCCGACGACTCCGACTCGGACACAGAGGAGTACCGGCGGGCCAGGGGGCGCGTCAACCTGGTGACGGGCCGCGTGGAGGAGGAGCAGCCCGACCCCATGGCCGGCATGACGGAGGAGGAGAAGGAGGTGGAGGCCCGGCGCCTGGTGTCTCTGTTCAGCAGACTGTCACGGTGAGGAGTATTATAATGCTATTATTATTATTATTATTATTATTATTATTATTATTGTTAGTAATAGTTGTAGTATTATTGTGAGTAGTAGTAGTAGTAGTAGTAATCGTAGTAGTAGTAGTAGTAGTAGTAGTAATCGTAGTAGTAGTAGTAGTAGTAGTGGTAAGTTAGTAGTAGGCTAGTAGTATTATCAGTATCACTGTTTAATTGTTATTAATACTGATATTAATTATTAATATTATTGTAGCAGTAGTTTTATTAGTAGTGAAGGTGTGTAGCAGGCTGTGTCGTTGAGGAGGGCGACCAATGACCATTATTATTATTACTACAACTAGTAGTAGTTAACATTTACTTTCCTTTTATGTGCTCATTGTTCTTTACTAGTCGGAGATGTGTGACTTTAATTTACCTCCAACAACACGACACCTACATGTACATTTTATGTTTATTTTACTTATGTTCTCCCTCTGTATGTGATTTCCAGAGAGAATGTGATCCAGCCGATGGGCCTGAATGCACAGGGCCACCTGACGCCCATGGGTGCCCTCATGAGCGATCCAATGGCAGAGGAGAACGAGGAGAATGGGGCTGGAGGAGACGACCTGGAGGAGGTGGAGTAGAGAGAGAGGAGGAAGAGGAGAGGAGAAGAGAGAGAGGAGGAGGTGGAGAGGAGTAGCGAGAGAGAGGAGGAGGAGAAGAGAAGAGAGAAAGGAGGAGGAGGGGGAGGAGGAGGTGGTGAGGAGCAGGTGGAGGAGGAGAAAAGGAGGAGAGGAGGACAGGAGATACTTGGAGGACCTGGAGATGTGCAGTAGAGAGATGAGGAGCAGGAGGAGACGACCTGGAGGAGGAGAGAGAAGGTGGAGTAGAGAGAGAGGAGGAGTAGAAAGGGGGCGGAGAAAAGATACCTGAAGGAGGTGGAGGAGGGAGAGAGAAGGTGGAGAAGATGGAGGATGAGGAGGAGAGCGGGTGGAGGAGAAGAAGGATGAATGAGAGAAGGTGGAGAAGAGTTCAGCTCAGTGCAGTTCAGATTCAAGCATCTTGAGGTGGTGAAATAGAGAGAGGGTTGGGAAAATATCTAGAAGAGGTGGAGGTGGAGAGAAAAGCGGAGCAGGAGAGATACCTGGAGGAGGAGAGGACACGGGCTGGAGGAATAGGGAGAGGTAGAGGAGGTGTCGTAGAGCAAAGGAGGAACCTGGACCCTGGTCCTCCCTATCATGGACATCATACTGTAGTTCTGGCAACTGCTCTCTCGCTCTCTGGCCAAATTGTATTCAACCTCCTGGAATGAAACAACCCAACCACACAACCTGGTAGTAATGGCCATTATAATCTTCATGCATCTTGTAAGATCAGATGTCTGCTTCTGCCCCGTATCTTGACATGCTTGTGGATGTAATAGCATTATTCTCTGTCTAGTCACCTTGCAATGTGCCCTTTAGAGGGAGCACACACGCACATGTACTAGCACACACACCGGGGGAACACACACACACTCACTCACTCACACACACTCACACACACACACACACACACACACACACACACACACACACTCACACACTCACACACTCACACACACAGGGCCGCTGACAGCTTGTGCTGGGCCTGGAACGAAGTCATCTGAAAGCTTCCCCCCCACCCCATCCAACCAATACAGACAATGTAATGAGGACTCAATACTGGGCCCCCTCTACCCCTGGGGCCGGAACAAAAGACCCCTTTGTTCCCCTCACAGCTTCCCTGCTCACACACACACAGCCCCCAGGGCCCCATCCACTTTCATTTTCAGGAACCAGAAAGAGAACTGAGCTTGACAAAGAAGAAGGCATGAATCGAACTGATGTTTTTTGTGTGTATGCCAGCCAGGGCCACTGACAACTTTGGCCAGGCCCAGGACAATGTCATATAAAATGCACCCCCACCCAATAAATACAATGTAATGAGAACCCAATTCTGCCCCCAACCCCCTCTCCTCCTTGGGCCAGGGACAACTGGCCCATTTGTCGGCCCTTGTAAGCCCTGTCGGCTTCCCTGATGTCAGCTCTACTGATACAACAGAGGGGAAATACACCACATGAGTGAAGCGTGAAGTTCCTTATTAATCGCTTACCATAGTGGGATCCAAGGAAACAGATGAGTGTTTTTCTGATTTGTGCGGTCGATCGGACTAGTCATCAAACTGAAGTAAACCACACTGCAAACAAAATTAAAAAGGTTATTTTTTCTAGTTTTAAGTATCTAGTCAATCTTAATTTCAGTAAAAATCACCTAACAACTAATACTTTTGAACAAGAACTAAGAACTTCGGGGCAAATAATGTTTTCTTTTTTCTTTCTTTTCAGATTTTTTAAAATGTCACAAGCAATTTCTAACTCTAAATTCTAATTCAAAAGTACTAGCTATTAGGTGACTTTTTTCTTAAATTAAGATTGACAAGATGCTTCTACTTGAAACTAGAAAGAATAAGCTTGCTTAGATTTCATCTTTTGCAGCACAGTACAACATGCAACAACAGTAGGGGTTAGAGCAGGGATGTCAAACTCAGGCCCGGGGACCAAATCTTTTTTATTTGTTTTTACAAATTGTATGTGGCCTACAAAATCATTTTAGTTGTGTATTACAGTGGTCACACATACATCATTAATCAACATTTTACATAAATATTGAGTTTGGATCATGACTTTGTCCCCGATTTTGGTTTTGGCCTACTGTGAATTTGAGCTCGACACGCCTGGGTGAGGGTGAGGGTTAGCATTTGGGTTGGTGTTATATTACGATACGATACAATACGATACGATGCAATAGTACTTTATTGACAGTTTACACTGAAATTCATTGTGTGCCCCTTACCAGCCTGCTCGTAGCTCATTTCGCCAGAACAGAACACCGTTCCCACCACTGCTATGATGCTTTGTTTCTACAGTAGGCCTATTTTGGGAATCTTAGAGTGGAGTACCTACTTCTCTTTTCCACTATGAAACATTTCATTTCAGTTTCACTGTATAGTGCTCACCGACAGTGTCTGGCACTGGTGGAGATTTTGTGTAGTGTGTGTCACATTTTTCGGTTGAATTGAAACAAGCAGCTTACTGTAAGTGAATATTGTTGTCAAAATGTCATATATTGCTGTCAAATGTCAAATGTTCAACACCGTTATAGATAGGTTGATGACATACACTGTATCAATGCAATATGTTGCATTGTATACTACATTAATCTATGGTAATTTAAAAAAAATGTTCCGTGGATTAATTGTGCACTTTACATAGTATGTGGACATATTACCATGTACAGAAAACATAGATGCAATGCTGTATTTTAAGCCTTGGCATAATCAGTGTTGTACAAACACAGTAGGCAAATAAAAGTGTATTAAATGTGCACTGTGTAGGTGGCCATTGCAACTATGCTGCTCATTGAAACTGTGCTGCCTATTGCCAAATTCGATCTTTTCATGAATATTTAGTAAATAGTTAACTAATATTTACGAGTATGACCAAACTAAACTACATTGCAGCTAAAAATGTCTATTTCTGGACATTCATAATGGTGGACATGGAGAAGATCCATCTTTTCATGTATGAAAAGTGCAATTTTCCCAGTCATATAATGCATACTTAAAATTTGATAGTGGTGGTAAATATTTTGTGAAAAACGTAACATTTGTGAATGGGCAGCATGACTTCTGGAAAGAAATTGCAAAAAATATTACATAGTGCACCTTTACGATTTTTTTTTCAATTAAATACTAACACTGAGTTGACATTTATTTGTACTTTTATTCCTTGTTCCACAATAAGATGAAAAAACAGAGTACCCCATACCAATCTACATTACCTATACAGTAGTACAGTAGTACACACTTGTGTATTTCACACTTTGAAAACAGTTCCATTAACATTTTTACATGATTCTACACACATCATGGCAACACATCATCCTCTAGAGTTTTAGATTCCATCAAGTCTCAAAGTTTTAGATTCCCTCAACACTTCGATTGAATGATTGATTGATTCATTCATTAATTCATTCCTTTGTATCTAAAAATGGCCGACAGCAGTGCAAACAGATCCATACACCTTGCCAGCCAATCAACACACACCCTCAGGAACAAACAGAGAATGTGTGTGATGTGATTGGCCATTGATCTGAGCATCTTTATTGTACCTGTTTAATAACTGAAACAATCATCTCAGCGAAAGGTGCCATAGCATGCATAAGGGTTGCCAACCGTCCCTTGAAATACGGAATCGTCCTGTATTTAGAGATAAAAGTACGGGTTCCGTATGGAACTGAAATTGGACACGGGACGTTAAAAGGCAGGAAATTACATCTAAGAAATGCTTAATTTTCATTGACAGTTGACAACCCTATGCATGCACCCTTTAGTCATATTGTCAAATACAGTACATAGTCTACTGCAGGTCACATTCCTGTCTATAACATTGAGAGGGTAAACCTATAGGGAAAATATATAAACACACTTGCATAACAATACAAATATATTAAAATCTTATATAAGGAATTGGCCACTTTTATAGTGTTGGCCATATAAGAATCGTATAGTCCACATATTAATCACTTTGTACGTTTTTTTTTTATATATATATATATATATACAGATACGGTAGTAAGCTTTAGCATAGGAATGCTAGTTATTCACATTTGTATTTTACTACCACTGGGAAAGCAAGGGACAAAACGGTATAAATAAGGGATATGTGTGCACCACCAAACTGAAAATACCAAATACCGGTATTTCATGATCATGTGCCCCGCGAGTTGGACAATGGCCATCGTATGAGAAAGGCACGGTATTGGAGCAGCACCTTTTGGTTAGTAAACAAATGTTTAAAAGTCCAGTGCAGTCCAGTGTTCTTGTTTTAATATTTTGTTTCCCAAATGTATGCTGCCCATTCACAAATGTTTTTCCATGAATATTCAGGACTACCATCAATTAATAAGTATTCATTATTTGGCCTGAAAATGTACTTTTGATACATGAATAGGTGGATCTTCTACATGTATGAATCTGCCTATTTGAATGGCTGTCAAAGACATCTTTGGCTGCAAAACCTATTCTGGTCCAGCAAACAGTAGTTTATTTACGTAGCCCCTTACTGCAGATGGGGTCGCTGGCGGGCCAATTCACTATTTGCTGAAAATACTAAACTTCTTCATTACAACATTTCTATGACAGTATCGAGAGCCTTAAGTAACAGATTAAGACATAGCCATTACAATTTTGGTGACAGAAAGGTTATAACATAGGCTCTGCGCTAAGGGGTTAAAACAAATATTCATGAAAAGGGCCAAATTTGTAAATGGGCAGCAGTTATTTTGGAAATTAACTTGGAATTACTACACTGGCTCTTTAAAGAGTTGATCCAAACAGATACCCTTTCCTGAGGTGGACATCCCAGGTCCAGAAAGTAAAACTCCATGCCACATACCATCATCTCATCACCAATGAGATCTGAAACTCCACTGAAAATAGTGCAAGTGGAATGCTGCGTAATATAAAAAGTTAAAAGTAAAAAAATATTTTTTTGCTAATTGTTATCGCACATTTGTTGCAGAAAAGCCACTCTAGACTGCAATTCTTGATTTTTTATTCAGTGCGTTAGCATGAAACACAGACAGGATTAAGCCTTCATCTGCCTGTGTGTCACGCTAACACACTGCATTAAAAAAAGAACAAGAGCTGTGGAGAATGTGGATAATCTACAACAAATTTACTGATTCAGTTTATCACAAGCAAAGAACTTTAAAAAAAATAATTTTAAAAACTGGAGTTTGGTGCACTTCCAAAAAATCGAAGTTCACATGTGTCCTCACTGAGCCCCTGAACACCACGACGTCCCTCGCTAAGACATGTCCATCATCATCTGTTCCAGAGAGATCTGTAGCTCCACCGATGACTGCATAGAGGTAGCCCCACCATCCAGTGCCATAGTTTTCAATTTCTCCATGGCAACAAAGTTTACCTGAATGACAAAATAATGAAATAAAAATAACAAGAAGACATTAGCCTACTGACCTTGCAATACACAGTGCTCAGTTGTTCCATGGCCACCAAGTTCATCTGTATGATAAAACTATGGTTAAAGGGCAAAACCGTTTTTTTTCCTCTTTACATTTGGACAGTAGTCCTGGTATAATAAAACACTGCCACCTAATGTACTCACCCAAATGACCTCATTTGTATTTTGTGCTTGTAACTTACATAATGTATCAAAGACTGCTGTAACATTTTGTATTGTAATGTTACACAAACAAACATGCGTACAACAGTTCACACATACCTCCACGAATACGAGTTTGTTGTCCCATGGCTTGTGCTTAGGGTCAGGCCACTTCTCCCCAAGACAGAAGAAGAGGGATGTGTGAGGGCACTTTGACCCTTCTTCCTTATTCATGAAACTGATGAGGGCTGGGAGATGAAACATACTGTTATTGAATTATAACATCAGCATCATTACCGTCCGTTTACACTCATTACTTTACATTGCATGACATAAGATAACATTTGGCAGACACTTTTATCCAGAGCAACTTACAATCGAGGACAGGCATCAGTTAGAGCATATAATAGTCTCGAAACAGGACCGTCTTAAGATCATCATTCACCTATTAATGACTCATCTTAGCATCAGATGACTCGTGAAGGCAATTAATGAACTTGAAAGTGTTGCCTATTCTCCCTTTGACTCCACAATATGTACAGAAAGACAATACAGATTGTGAAAAGGACGCTAATATTGAATTAATACATGGGCTGTCATTGCTAAAATTTTCTTGAAAAATGTAATTCGTTACAGTTAGTCTACATTTCATTTGTAATTGACCTACTTAATCAACTTGCATATAGGGATATAATCACTATGTTTACATGACATTTTTAATTCCGAAGTAATAATTCAGGTCCTTCGATCTTACTTTGATCTTTCATTTGCGAATTGTAAGGCGTTTACATGACGTTTTCAAAGTGGAATTTAGCTTTATACAGAATTAAAGACAGTTAATTCAGAATTAAATGTCTCATGTAAACATAGCCATTGAGTAATCCATCAATGGTCTGGTCATAACATCCCACCTTCGATGTAGCTTTTGAAGGAAAAGATGGGCTCCAGCTGTTGTTTGGACAGCTCTCTTGGTACTCCGCTACGCTCATGCTTGTCTGCACTCCAGAACACTTTGGTGTCGCCATGCCGACTGCCGTACACTATATGGTCGAGTGTTATTATCTCCAGACCCCCTCCAACGCTGTCGAGAATCTCTGCCGTCTTCTCTCTCCTCCTGTGGTCAAGAATGTTGTCCGGAGGTGGGAGGAGGACGGTGTCGAGAGCCGCATCGCAATCTGGTTGACTATAAAAATGTGCAGAAAAAAACACAATTAATTACTTGTGCATTTGTGGGATATAGGCTGGCTATTTGTTAGCTAAATGGATGAATTTGACCTTATTAAAGCAGTTGTACACAAAATGGCCAAAATTAAGTAGGAGGGTTCCTTTAATTTACTGCTTAACACTGATCCACAGACCCCAGGAGGTACTTATTTTTTACAATTTGTGACTACATTACCTCAGTGATTAGCTCAAATGAAGTTTGGTGACCTCCAGTAAAAAAAAAAGTTGTATGTAAACTAGTGATATTACAGTTATTCTTGAAACAAAAGATATACGTAGGCCTACATGTTGTAATGTGGTAATCGCCATTCTCTATAAGGCAAACTGGAGGTTTAGACCGTTTGGATTAACATTTCAGCTCCACATTAAACTTGCCTTATTATGTAATCGGCGTAATATTGGAATTCCGAATTTTTAAAAAACACTTGAATACCTTCTTTAACATTACAGTGCGCTCTTAAAAGCTCTTAAAAGTTCCAATGATAATGTATGTAAGATGGAAAGTATTGGCGAGGCCAAATGAGCCTGTGTACCTGTAGGCCAACCTGAACCCATTCTCATTGGTTACAAGCTGCTCCCACACCTTTCTGCCTCCGTAGTGGACCACCACATTAAAAAAGGTCTCTGCAGCAAGGGGAAAAGGGGAAACAAGCACAGAAATAATACAACAAGTTAGAGAAAGAGTGCAATATAAATATATATTCTAAATATTCTATTCTGGGGGAGGGGCCCCATAGAATATCTCTTTAAATATACTATTCTATGTACTATATTCTATATAATATATGAATATGAAAGACTCAATGCTCTATGACAATAGGCAGGATTTTGCAAGTGGGGTTGTCTACCCATATACTGTACATAGAAGAGGATGAGAATTTTCAGTTGACTTAATTGCATTGCCTCACTAGTGATTAACTCAAACAAGTTGTACTTGTTGTACCTTTAAAGGTAGAGTATGTAATATTTTAGTTGTTTATTTCCAGAATTCATGCTGCCCATTCACAAATGTTACATTTTCACAAATACTTACCACTACCATCAAATTGTAAGTATTCATTAAGACTGTGAAACTTAAACTTTTCATACATTAAAATGTGGATCTACTCCATGTCCGCTATTTTGAATTTAGAGTAATAGACATTTTTAGCTACAGAACTTACTGTACTTTGGTCATGCAAGTAAATACTAGTTTATTGGTTAGTAAATATTCATGACAAGATCAAATTTGTTAATAGGTTGACGGGTTGTGTGTCATCGCAGCAGAGCATATGCCGAACCAGGAGGTTTGTTTACCATAGGCAGCACAGGTGCAATGAGCGGCATAGTTGCAATACCTACTCTGGCCACAATCCTACACACTGCAATCTCAAGCCAATAGTTAAAAAGAAATGTCTAAAAAGAGTTTCTATGGATGCATATCAATGTCGTTGCTTCTGTCACTCACTGGTGGCCTGGCCTTCTGCTGTCTGCCCCCCTGATTGGACGCCCGCCGCCTGGACCTGCTCAACGCTGGCTGCTGATTGGACAACCTCTTCTGCAAAGCCCAGTGGTTGGTGGAGCACTCCCATAGTCTCCTGGATGGGGAACGCCTCCACAAACACAACTCCGCCCATCTCGGCTCCCGGCACAATGCATTCTGGGAAGGATAACATTACATTACATTTCGCAAGATTGTTATCAGTTGTCATCAGAGACTATCAATATTGTTGACACATGTTGTAAAGTAACTTCTTTGCTGATGTTGAATTGTGTATCCCAGCCCCTTTTCTTAAAGTGATACTGTCCCATTTTTTAGAAATAAGCTCATATTAAACCTCCACTTAAGTTAAATGATTGGGTTGTACCTTTCTCCTGTACTCCCTACCCTTCTCTGAGTACGGCAGTGCAATTTTTGACTCCAAGCAAGACTTTAACATTGAGTCAAAGACGGTGGATCTAACAAGAAGCGTCATTTTGTTTCTTTTCCGGTATCCACTTTATGTCGGGTGAACGCCCCTTTAGGAGACCTTCGGTTAGGAGACCTTCGGAGTCCTGAGGTTGAAAATCAATGAAGTCCCCTTAGCGCTGTAGACGTCTTGCGCAAACACCTCAAAAAGAGAAGAAGAAGTAGGGGACAACGCCCCCTTAGGAGACCCAACTTGAGCACAAGCTTTTGTATTGAGTGGGCGTGTTTTGCGATATCTTGATCAGATTCAGTATTTTTGATTGAGTCCTATGAGACCAGCTAGCCGCCAACTGCTTGGAGGTAAAATTTGCACTGCCATACTCAGAGAACGGTTGAAAGTATAGGAGAAAGGTAAACCCCAATCATTTAACTCAAGGAGATGTTTAATATGAGCTTATTTCTAAAAAATGTGACAGTATCACTTTAAGGGACCCATATTTTACCACTGTAATCTTTGGTGACAAAAAAACTTGTAAAAGGAATAGTGAAACAACTATTTTACTGATAAAGAAAAACATTTATGTGAACGCTTGAAAATGTTTCTTTATTCTGTGGCCTCTTCCCTAAAAACAGTGACGCTGTGCACAGGAGGAGGTGACAAAGTTTGAACAGTCAGTACCTGCTGCTGTTTGGTGTAGGTTTAGTCCATCCATACACTGTGGCAAAATATCATGACTGATTTCATCTGGCAAGGAGAAAGATGTGTGAAGTGAAAGATCAAATAATAATAATAAAAAAATTGAATTAAAAATTACATATCAAGTAACATTCTTTGTACTATTTTACTTCTTTACATATTAACCCATTCTATCCCGATGTGTATAGTACCTTGTACATTGTTTGACCTTTGGCGCCTGGAGCGACATATATGCTGCATTCAGGCTCTTGAGATTTGACTTTTTAAAAATAAAAAATGTGGGTACGTTAGAGCTGAATGAACACATTCTAAAGCAAAATGAGGGTCCTAGCTTTTAAATGCAACTTATTTCATGTTTTTATGTGCTTTGGAGGCTGAGATATTTAGGTTTTAATAGGCAGAGGGCACCTAAAAAGAGCTTATGCATTCAGCAGACATTTAGGCTAAAATGGGGTCATTGTTGAAAAATAAAAATCAGTCTGATCATAGATGAAGAAGTCTTACTCTGGTAGATGTCCTCATCTAAGTAGATGTTCTCCAATACAGACAAAGGAGCCTAAAATAGACACATGACGAGTCACATTTTATACAAAACGATAGTAAAGTGGCACTTCCGAAAATTCATCGGGTGTTTATCAGTTACTGTTTTTTGGGAAATAATGTTAAAAAATATTACATTACATTCCACTTAGCAGAGGCTTTTAAACAAAGCAATTATAGTAGAGGGTATTGGTTCCAGTGCCTGGGGCAATGTAGGGTTAAGTGCCTTGCTCAAGGGCACTTCAGCCATACATGGAGGTGTAGAGAGAGGAAAGGGTGGGGATTCAAACCTGCAACCCTCTGATCTTAAAACCACCTCCCTAACCATTGGGTCTCGGCTGCCCAAAATATAAATTCTATGCGAGGAATTACACTGTACAAATACAGTATGCACAGTGGCATTCCTGGGTTGAGAAAATAAAAGTCCTACTGCCGCATATTTGTTCCGCCATTTTGGTAACAACAGGCTTATAATAGAGGATCTGAATGTAAGTGTTCAAAACAAACAAACAAAACACATACCATTTCAATTGGATCAATTGGACTGTCCGTCACAGGCGATGGTTCACAGGATGCTTCCAGAGGCAAAAGAGGAGGAGATGAGATATTGGTTTTAAGATGCAGACATTTCAACCACACAGACATTTTTTCAGTGTCATATCTCGCTGCCCTCACATTCCCCCTTTGCTGGAAAGTATGCATGTTCTTAGTAGCTTATTTCCAGAATGTATGCTGTCCACTGAAAAATCTTTTTCATGAGAATTTTCCACCACCATCAATTTTTCAGTATTCATGATTGGGAAGATTACACTTTCCATACTTTGTAAATGAAAAGTTGGATCTTCTCCATGACTGCCATGTAGAATGCAGTAATAGACATTTTTAGCTGCAAAATTTACTGTTCTTTGGTCAGACCAGTAAATATCAGTTTATTACTCATGAAAACAACACATTTGTTAATGGGTAGCATACATAATCAACTAAAACCACATACTCTACCCTTAAAATGCATCGTCATATAAGACAGCAGCAGAATTCAAAGATGTGCTCTGCTTCACAGCTTCTCAGTAATTTTCAGACATTCAGATCTTTACAATGTGTGTCCAGAACGAGAATCCAATTACTTGAGACTTTCTATTCTATTCTATTATATTCTACATATTCTACTTAAGTCTATTATGACCATAATTCCAATCCAAAACTACATCAGTAAAACCGATGCCTACCTCCAGACTGGGATTCGTCTTTGGGATCGGGGAAGCGGAAGAGCTTGTGTGGATTGGCGGAGTCGTTCTTGTTGTCATCCAACATGGTGAACTTACGCGCCCTCAGGGCACTTCTGAAGTTTCTCTTCCACACTGACGGGTCTCCTGTGACACTGCCGTCCGGCTGCCTGCCCAACCCCGTCTCTGCCCACGCCTGCCAACAACAACAATACATAAAGCTAAATTGGGACTCTTCCCTCATCCCTCAGCTTGCAGGTGCATCACAGTGGGACAACGATCAATTGAAGACAGTTGCTGGAGCACACTTTGAAAAGTTAATCGGGTGTTTGCACCCTAAAAATGGTTAAAACTTTAAGATGCCGTGTGATCCAGCTTCAGTCTTCAACATAAATAAAGATTCTGAAAGATGGAATGCTACAATATCTGCTCAACAGTGTGCACAAGGTTTAACGCTAGACTTAATTATTTGGAGTTGAGCACAGTAAATTGAGAAAGAATCGTCTTTGCCTCTGTTCATGCCTGACAACATCAATCACATTGAAACGGAACATAATGTCTGTGACGACCTTCATTCATACAGGTCATGTTGGTCAACAATTTTGATGAAAGCAGCTGCTTTTTTGGGGGGCGTGAAGACATTTCACTCCTAATTCAAGAGATTTATTCCGATAACGCAAAACACTGAACTCAAGTCACACAACATTTTGCACACCACATAGGAAAGACACATTAAAATACAATAAATGTTATCCAAGCAACCCTAATCACAGGAAGTATGGGTTGAGACGAGAGAAAATAAAGCTGACATGTGAATTACATTGTCTGTGTCTTTTGTTGTAAGTTATCACCAAGTTGTCTCTCCCCCTTCCTCCTCCATAACTGAGGTACTCCATTTGGGCTGCCCCCTCACAGGTGAGGCATCAATATAATTTTGTTGTGTGCAGAGAGCACTGTGTGCTGCTGTGGAGTTCTGTGTCACAATAACAATGGGACTTTTCCAGGTGGGCTTACACCTGCAGTGGTTCTAACGAGTTTGAGACCCTAGGGCCATTGCCTTGGGTGGTTTTATCAATTAGAAGACCAGGTAATTGATAAAACCGTCTTGCCACCTAGAAAATAGAGAAGAAAACTCACCCTAAAAATAAGGACGTCATCTCTGTTTCTGTCCTGCCTCAGAGCGTGCTTCCAGGGGACGGAGAACTCTGTCCTCTCCTCGTTGGTCCAGTGCACTCCTGGGTAACGCCCGCTGTTGATCTGCTCTCGTAGCCATGGGATGAGGAGAGGTTTAGCCACGGCCATTATCTACAAAAAGCAATTAACAACCAATTAGAATGGAATACTGAAATACAATCCAACAGTACAACAGAACATAATACTGAAGAAATAACAGGTCAGAGGTGTAAAAAGTAAAGGTAGAAGTATTCTTCTGAGTGTACTGTAGATGTACCTCATTAGGCACAGTAGAATAAATTGTGTAATATATATATATATATATATATATATATATATATATATATATATATATATATATATATATATATATATATCAGTGGTGCTCAAACTCTGGTACGTGTACCACTGGTGGTACTTGAGAAATTTCTGGTGGTACTTGGAAGAATTCATTTTTTGTGCATTGATTTGAAGGCTGATCAAGTTGTTGCAGTCGAAAATGTCTCTTTGGTCTCACATTTTGTAATATTGAACTGTATGAATCTGAAAACATAATGCAGAATAGTACTAGACAAGCAAGACATTTAAAAACAACTTGCACTGAATGTGACCGTAGCTGTTGATGCCGTTATGAACTTCTCCTGTATTGACTGGCAAAAGTGAATATGGAAGGCTTTTGCTGCGATATTCTAATGTTGGTTGTCAAGGTGGTACTCGGAGAGCTCAATATTTTCTCGGGTGGTACTTCACACAAAAAGTTTGAGAACCACTGATTATATATATATATATAAATATATATATATATATATATATATATATATATATATATATATAGTATATATGAGATCATGTAAGATCATGTTCTAATTACATCAGTAAGAGTACTTCTATGCCTACTGCATCCATCACTGTAGAAGATACTAATTTGACTGTGAAAGAAGGATAAACCAGAATCTAAGTCTAGGAATCTAGGTCTAAGTTGTATCCACATTTGACATGTATCTGAATGTGTCAGAGTTTGTACTGTAGCCTACCTCGGAACCAGAATAATAATCAGGTTTACTGGGAAAGAAAAATATTGACTGGGGGGTAGATGGTGGCTCACATATGCAAATGTTAACATGTAGTATGGGCAATAGTCTGTTACTCAGTGCAATATGAAACAGGGTGGTAGTTGGATGCATGTGCAGCTGGCTGGCTGACTCAACTTTCTGTTGACAACTGATACCACACAAAAAAGCGACAGACAGACAGACAATATGTTCTTCATTAATAAAACATTAACATATGCAATGTATGTGGTAGACAGATGAATCCCTGTAGACTTGCAGTCTACATCTATTCTAAGTAAGAGATCTGCTATGCTTGGAAGGTAAATGTCCACTCAACTTGTTCAAATCCTGACATTAAGGCATAACAGGAACACTGAGTAGCATTGATGTGTGAATATTATACCATTATGAGTGAACAAAGCTACAGGTTGCCTTTTACATAGGTCTAGTCGAATGTTTTGTGCGTAAAAGGAAATGTGTTTTAATTCAATACAGCTGTCGCAATGTTTGATAACACTGTCGTTAATACCAACAGCATGCCATAAACAACTTACCTGTCAGTTCCAAAAAATCAGCTGTTAATCTTCGAAGAGCTTGTACTTTTCAGTTTCTGTTCTGTAGAAGGTCCGAAGATCACAAGACAACTGACACGGCACTGGGAGTTGAAATATGTTCTGTGTATTATACAAAACTGAAAACTGCTGGGTAAAGCCGGGTGTTGTACAGACGATTTCTCTGGAAACCCCTCTGGTTTCGTTTTCGATTTGCAACGTCATGCTCGAAGTAACACTCCCCTTTCCCAAGTCTGTGCAAAGAATATGTTGCCGATGTCCACTTGAGGGCGCGTCGAGGACTCATGATACTGTAAGCAAAGAGAGGCGCGCCAAGGAAAAATCCCTAAAATTCCATGCGTTCACCTTGCACTCTTGCGCTTCTTTGGGGGTGTGTGGGAATAGAAGAGATAGGTGCTTTCCCAAATTTGGCACGACAGACAGACAGACAGAAGAGGACTGTAGACAATCAGTTTTCATATTAGTAACAGCCCAACAGAAGTCACCCAATTGTCTATTAAAGACTTGCCCAGGAATTCCACTGCAATTTCTGTACCAGAGAGAATAATGCAAAGGGCAACATAGAGCACAATAACACCACGACCAGTAATTATGTGTGTGTGTGTGTGTGTGTGTGTGTGTGTGTGTGTGTGTGTGTGTGTGTGAGTGAGTGAGTGAGTGAGTGAGTGAGTGAGTGAGTGAGAGAGAGAGAGAGAGAGAGAGAGAGAGAGAGAGAGAGAGAGAGAGAGAGAGAGAGAGAGAGAGAATTATAGAATTATAGAGCAGTATGATCTGGGGAATGCAGACCAACAAAGACAGAAACAGAAAGGAAAGAGCAAATAGAAAGATGTCAAGAAGAAAAGTTTCTGAACAGCTGGGGGAGTTTCCAGAGGACATGGAATGAACATGGCAACTGGAAACTGAAAAAGAAAGAAAAGAAAGATCATACAAGCTAAACAGATACATCTGTTTCTTGTCAAGAAGACATTTGCTTGCTTGCAATGCATCCTCAAAGAACTGGTAGTCATCACTAGTGGTAGAGTTAAAGGAAGTCAGGCCGATGATCTACTGTGGAGTTCTTTTTTTAATTTTACCTTTAGGAGAAAAGACCCATTGAGATTAATAATCACGTTTGCAAAGGCGTGCTGGCCAAGAGGCAGCACAAGATTACAAAATGAAAATGTCAAATTTAAAATAAAATAAAATGCAATAGCCTGCAGTACAATAAATAAAACAAAACAAATAAATGAAAATCATTTAAAGCAGTTACAAATCAGAGATACCATCTTAAAGGACCAGTTCAGTCAATTTCAATATGCGGTTGTGCTCACGCTACCCTGTAAGTACCCTGTGATGCCACATTTTTCGGCTAAGCCCTTTCCGAGATATGAGCTATTCTAATGGGGGCAGCGTTTGTTTACATTTTTTTTTTTTAATTAACATATGCCTTCTCCAAATATTTCCCCAAACTGTACTGCTGTTTGCTAGTTGTCTGCTGATGTTGTATAACCTTTTTGGGAATAAATAAAAATGTTTTTTTGAAATGTTAACAAAGCGCTGCCCCCATTACAATGACCAAGGCTGAAGAAGAAAAAAAAAACTCAGGTACTGACAAGTTCAGGGTAGTGTGAGCATTACAACTGCATGTTGAAATTGACTGAACTGGTCCTTTAAGTGCTCTCAGTATGGAATTAAAATCACTCAGTGGAATAGGTTATTTTATCCTTAGGTCCTTTTGAAATTGGTCCATGTGGTGGGGGCAGAGTACACAAAGGGCTTGTTTTCCTTGCTCTGTGTGTACCCATGGAACAGGGAGCAGAAAGTGATCATTTGCTGTAGAGCCCCAATTGAGAAACATTAAATGGGAGGCTAAATTACCTTGCCAATTACTTTCTATAGGCGAGTACATTTAGGGTTTAACCCCAAAAAAATTGATACAAAAGGTTTTTTTATGGATTCTATTACTATTGGACCTGCTAAATGACATACTAAAAATCTAGTAAAATCTGACTTTGGGAAATTAGTTTTTTCAACATGGCTGCCATAGGCTTATTATAAAGGCAGAGAGACACTCCAGGTGAATAGGCCAAAAAATGTAGCTTGCCGATATCACCATGAAACTTAATCCGGTGATTACTCACATATTTGTGAGAAAAAAATGTATTGCAAGTTTTCTGAAATGTTATGTTTTAATATGGTAATTGGACTATATCTAATTAAATATGCATTAAATTTCAAAATGCAAAAACTCAAAATCTGAAAAAGCCAAGCTCAAAATCACTCTTTTATTTTGTGTCTAGTAAGCCAGAAGATATCTTCAGGAGAGATTATGGACATCTCTTTTTGTTTTGTAGTAAATCTAAAAATCTTTGTGCAGACACACCAGCTAGCATTTTTTTTTCAAAACATGATTATTTAACATCTCTCTTAGATAAATAATTGGGTTTTATGTGTCTCAAGTTCTTCCAGACATTCTTTGAGTCTGGTGGTATCATTCTTAGCATGTATCAAGGGCAAGGTCAGCTGTCCTCAAATCATAGCCTCTCCACAGAGGTGTCCTAAGGGCTGGTGCTGGGACTCCTATTTGCCATGTACACCACATCACTGGGCCATGTTATCTGTTCTCACAGCTTCTCATACTACTGTTACAACGATGAACAGTTACTTTGTGCCAGATGACTCCACGGTCACACACATTCCCGCTTGCCTCTCTGAACTATCCACAAGTATGAAGGAATGCAACCTTCAGTTGAGCCTCACCCAAATGCACTGCTGGTGATCCCAGCCAAAGATTTAGGTTGCCATGATATCGAGCTCAATATGGATTCTGCTACTGTTGCCTCAAATAAGGCCACAAGAAATCTAGGTGTCATTGTTGATGACCATCTATCATTCTCTGACCACATACCCTCAGTTTCCCAGTCATGTCCTCTTTTTCATGCCCTAATTGAATACAAGGCCCTGACCCTTGCCTATGAAGCTACAACAGGCCCTACTCTGGCTTACCCGAAAGCTATGCTAAAGCCCTATGTCCTTTCAGGACATTGTCTGTCTCCAGTACCAACCGTTTCACCTTGCCCTCTACTTACACATGTAGTGGCTCCTGTCTATTCAGTTCAGCTGCTGAAAGACCCAAAATACCTAGTGACACCATGATTCATCACTGATGATGTGCCCTGACAAACAGCACATGGATATTATCATAGCAGTAGTGTCTTTATCCACCCAAACAGCACTCCAAACAAACAGATCCTGAAAACATGTTAGTTCATGCCAATGTAATTATCATGTAGTAACCTTTATTTAAAAAAACGTTGATCTTGAAAATGACACCTTTCCTGAAGTCAGATTTTCCTAGATTTTTAGTATGTTATTAAGGACACTTAGAGGTAACAAAATCAGTTGAAAAACCTTTTGTATCAATTTTTTTGGGGTTAGGTCTTTTTTTTGCATAGATGTACTCGCCTACTAAGGAAAACGGAAATCTGACGTTTATCCGACCACCACCACTCCCATGAGTCTCATGGCATTTCTTGATGTCCCTGATGTCACTCTCTCTCACACACACGCACTCTCACACACAGAGTAAACTGGAGTTGCATGCCAATAGCATACAGTACGGTAATCAAGAAAGCTTAAGAGCTTGAGGCACTTGCCTAAAAAGCACAAGTTAAAGTCATGAGCTAGTGTTATAACATTAGTTAGTTAGGGACAGTGTTGGGCACGTTACTCAAAAACTGTAATGCATTACGTATTACATGTTACAGTCTTTTCAAAATAATCACTTACACTACAATATTACTATATTTAAAATGTAAGGCATTACACTTATGCATTACTTTAGTTACTTTTGCCAAAAGAACTGTAGGCCTAAATATGGATCTGGCAATTTATTACAGTGTAAATCAAGCTTGCGAGTCATAACTTTACCTCAGCAGTGCGGCGGGAACGGTACCATACTCAGGGTACCTCAGTCATGGAGGAGGATGGGGGAGAGCACTAGTTGATTACTCCCCCCCAACCAACCTGGCGAGTCGGGAGTCAAACTGGCAACCTTTGGGTTTCAAGCCAGACACTCTAACCGCTTACCCATGACTGCCCTTAAAAACTAAGTAAAATGTTTTTGCCCTGTAATGCCTTACATTACCACACTACAGTAGTTAATTACTTTTGTAATGAATTACTGCCCAACCCTGGTTAGGGAACATACACTTGCCTAAAAAGAAACAGAACCAATGTCAGTGATGTTTTCTCCACTTTGAATGTTTTTTTTTTTATTTGTTTGTCAAATTACAAGGAATAGTCCATGTACAGGAGAAGCAGGAGGGCTGTGGCAGAAGCTGTACAATATTTACACAAGGCTTTTTATCAGGGGAAAAAAAACAAAGAACAGAAATATTAAGATTGTTCCAAAATAATACTCATGATACCAACAAACAACAAGCAGAATAAAATGAAAATGTCCTTAAATATTATGCGTACATAAAACCATCCCTAGTGGGAGCAGAATGCTTTTCAAAGCTCTCTTACAACCATAATTTTTATTTCATTTTTTGATTTAAATGAATGAATGGATGAATGAGAGACTGAAAATTATAGCCTACAATGCTGTTTAGTTTTCAAATATATTTAAGTTGTTTTCCTCTCTTTCTCCATATAACCTCATATTATTTCATTTTTTTTAAAAAAGGAAACAAAAAACACTCATAACGGATGCCACTTTTTAAGTCCTCCTTGTATGCGAATCCTTCGTGCAGAGCGGAAAGGCAAAAAGCTAGGAAACGTGGCAAAATAAAAGCATTTCATTTGTAACCTTTGGAGACAAACAAAATAACCAAACGAAAACAAAACAAAACAAACAAAACAAAAAGAAACGTTACTTCAAAACGCTAATGAATGTGATTCTCTGTGAGTTCCTGTTAAAAACGTCTTTTTGTTTTCGGTATAAATAATAAAAATGCGTGTACAGTATTATACTACATCATACACAGCACTCACATTGCCTGAAGCTTTGAATGTCCATACATATTCATCCCCGGCCCTCCCCCTCTCCCACCCCGACACCCCAGCACAAAGTCCACTCCAAGTTTCATATTCAAAATCTCACTGCATCCTCTCCTCACGTCACTCGTCATTAGAAACACTACCAGTTTCACCTGCTCTAATTCATAGTGTCACTCGTTGAGCAGGAAAAAACATTATTATTATTATTATTTTTAAAAAATAATTCTGTGTAAAACAGTAACAGACTCACACTCTAGCCGTTGATCGGAACCATTTCACTCTTTTTTTTTTGTCAGTAATAGAACGCATAGTGAATCAAACTCGACTCACAGTGGCCCACAAAAGCAAAAACGAAAACAACAAAATGAAAGATTAACAGAAAACAGGTCTCCTGTTGCATCATCAAAAAATGTGATTCCTTGACTATCCTGGTTCACAGTGCCTTTATCATTTCTCAAGTCTATTTGCATCATTGTTTTTATTTTCTTTTTCCTCCTTTTTTTGCAACATGCCATTAAAAAAAACACCAATCGCTCCTCCATTCATCCTTGTTTTTGTTCTCCATGTCCTATTCTGAGTTGGATATCTTTTTGAATGCGTCGGCTCCTGTTTTCAACATTGGTCTCTTCCTCTCCTGTCAGTATTCGAGTCTCCAGGTGTGTACCAATGTGGAAAGGGAGGGGGGAGGGAGGAGATACCATAATCTTCATTAACCATTCCACTGTCACTCCCCCCTGCCATTTTCTTGTCAGGTGCTGAAGCAGTAAGAATCCGTTAAAAAAGCCAACGCAAAAAGCATATATTTTACGACCCATTGTTATGTTGTTCTGATGTTTGTCTTGAAGTCAAGTTGATGAATTCTTTTGAATATTGTATTCCATTTCAAGGCATGGCAGCAGCTTCCTAATCTCTCAACCGTTTGATTTTGTTCTTTTGTCTTATTTTATCTTCTGTTCATGATTTACTTCAAAGCCTCCTCCTTGTCCTCGGAAGTCCTTTTTGTGCGAGAGTCCCTGCACTGTTTCGCCCAGACCAGTAGAGGGCAGCACTGGGGCTCAGTGTTCTGGCGTCCTCCTCCTCCTCGCTCTCTCTCTGCATCAGGCCTTAGTGCTGAGGGCCATCAGCTCGATGAAGGAGTTGAAGAGCGTCTCTAGCCAGCTCTGGTTGGCCATACACTGCTGCACCACCTCCTCCTGGCCAGGGTCCTCAGACGCCTGCTCTATACTGTCAGTCTGGAGAGGGGGGTGGGGCAGACAGAGAAGGGAGATCAAAATAAATATTGACATTTTCCATCAGAAAAAAAATTCCAGAAATTACACAAATTGAGTTAGAGTTGTACTGCTTTTGCCTCGCCAATAAAGCACTTTGAATAACCTTGAATCTTGAGAGAGAGAAAGACAGAAAGAGAGATAGAGCGACAGAGAGAGAGAGAGAGAGAGAGGGAGAGAAAGAGAGAGAGAGAGAGAGAGAGAGAGAGAGAGAGAGAGAGAGAGAGAGAGAGAGAGGGAGAGAACTAGGCTCTTTTGTCATATTCATTCGCTGTAAACCAGAGGTGGGAAGCCTTTTTCATTCGAAGGGCCACTTCAAATTTTATTAAGTCTTCAAAGGGCCATCCTATGAACACAAACCAGGATATCCCCCTGCACTTAAGACCTATATTAAAGGCAGCCACCTTTACAACTGACCCCATCATCACTAGATTCCCTGAAAATATACCTTAATCGCATTTCAAATGAAATTTCTAACATTTCTTTACAGAACGTGTTATACGTCATGTCAAACTATGTAACATTAAAATTATGTCGGGGGCCGGATACGTCTTTACAGGCCGTAAACGGCCCTGGAGACATAGGTTCCTCACCCCTGCTGTAAACCAATGAACGCAATGTAATCCTACTGTTGATTCCCAATACACTACATATATTCCTCAATATTACATGACACTGTTCATATTCTCACCAGAATGCCAAAAGAAGGAAATCATTGTATTATGATATTTTTGCTCACCTCTTTTTTACAATGTAGGAATGTGTGGTATTTATAATGATGGAGAGAATGATATAGGCTGTAGATACGACACGTGTCCGTCGACAGTTTAAGGTCCTGCAAAAAGTAAAAAAAATAAATAAAAAAAAAAAACAGATCAGACAACACATCTAATGAACAATAAACACAACTGATACCTGATATCATAGGACAAGAAATACAAAATAACATAAAAGAAATAAACAAAACTGTCCAATTACTCGTCATTTTCTTCTTCGCAACAGCTCGTTTTTCCTTTCCAGTTCACATATTATTCTAAACAACATTGCGTCTTTCAGAGAAGAAGAAAACATCATTTGAAACTTGATGTATTTATAGCATACGTTTGTTAATGAATAATGTCCCCCCGTAGTGGTGGTAGGCGGCAGAGACATGGAAGTAAGAGTTAGGCCGATCCCATTGACCATGATGTTCCATTTTTTTCACCGCAATGGCGGCTCAAGGAGCCTTTTACATACAGATCTTAGCCATATAATTAGAATATCATGAAAAAGATTAATTATTGCTCATTTAATCTAACAAACATTAAACATTTATTCTGATTTATCAGGCTAGATTTTATAACTATATTCTAATAATGTAAATTTCTCAATTCATGTTTTTTTTGGAGCTGGAAGGCCAAAATATGTGAAAAATAAACCAAATGAATGATTGGAATAGTTCAAAATGTGGGCAATGCATCTACAATCCATGAAAGTTAAACATTATTGATAGTATTATGGAAATAAATAAACTTTTTCATGATATTCTAATTATATGGCTAGGATCTGTATGCCGCCATTGATATAGTTCCACTACAGTTCCAGGAAGTGGGCGTAGAACACTCAAAGTGTGGTAAAGGTCAATGTACTACGTTTCTACTTAGTCATTGCTTGTCATGTAGTGGGTCTTTGTTAGTCTCAAACAGAAAGCTGCTGCCTATATTTATTTGAATCTACGTGAATCACGTCACCAACCGACTTCCTCTACCCCGGTTGTCACGAATCTGAATTCCTTGGCTCTTGTCTGCAGTATTTAGTACCTGTGGCTTGGGCAGAGTCTTCTTGATGCGGTTGAGGGTTTTGCGATTGTAACCCTCCCCTCCCAGACGGACCCGCACCGACCCCGAGCCCAGCGTGTCCGCCGAGATCTGAGGGAAGCTGTGAAGGACTTCCTGTTGGCAGAGGAAATGACATCACAGCTGTAGCCGAATTCACAAACATTCCCTTAAAACGTGCACACACAGAGACATGGTAATGATCAGAACTAATATAACACTACTATGGAATCACAATGCAAAGATTCATTAAACTTAAGACACAATGTAACAAATTCAATTATCAGGCATGTCCCCTTTCTATATAGGTTTGTGCTTTCACTGTGGTGGTTGCTTAAAATGTGCCCTTGGCTTCAGTCCATTGCTCTGCAGGCAAAGGACTAGCAGGGTGCATTAAATCTTGGGTCATACAGGCAGCCTTGTATGAAAAACCAACCACAGGTTTTGTAGTGTTGCACCGAAGCACCAGCAGAACATCTATTAGTGAACCATTTTTGAGGGGTGATTAAATCATTCATTATTTTTAAGGGAGAGACGGCAAGCATCAGGCGATGCTGGTTGGGATGTAATAATATGCACGTTGATGGTAGCCATCCCTGTGACTGCAAGCACAACGCATGTAAAATAAGCCTGCCAAAGCACCAAGCAAGCATCCAGTTTAATGGATTTTTAAAATGGACGGAGATCAAAGGCACAAAATGGCTGATCATTAACGAGGGGGAATTAATTACAGTAGGCATTCTCATCTCCATCAAGTCAACAATGCCATTCTTATTTTCTGATTAGCCGACAAGGTGGGAGTAGCTAACTCTGTATGTAATTTGTTATCTTTGAAGTAGATCTGAGAAATTTCAATCATCATACCATTTCTTCCCCCAAATCAAATCCAAATATCAACGTGTCTGTAAATGGTAACCATGGCAACTGTACTAGTCAAGCTAATGGTTTTAATGACTATTTCACGCTCCTCTTAATGGGGTTATGAAGTTGCAAATCAATTTATCTCTGCGGTTAATGCATATAAATTACATCATAAAGCATAACACTCTTCAAGGTCACAAGCTACACTTCATATATCGGCACGGTACCTCTCCAGTAATCACCATGGGAGTGAAACTGATTCATATTAAACTGCTTTAAAGCAACACTGATTAGTTTTTACTTTCCAGCAGCCCTGACCACCGTATTATCCACGGTTACTAGAGTGTCGCCATTACTATTTTGGTTGCAGTTGCTACTGCTAAATTAGTGTTTCTCAAGCCGGGCACTATAGACAACCCAGGGGGCATTAGGGAGCCCTAGGGGGTCGTTGAGACAACGGGGGGAGATGATTAGTTGAAATGGAGGGGCATTAGTCTATTTTATTTTATTTTAATACTAAGGGCATGTTCACATTTGAATTGAGGCCCAGCGTTTCCTTTTTAAAGCGTATAATCATTTTTTAAAAACAAATATATGATATAAATAAATATAATATAATTGCGCACCTGATGTTGGGAGCTCATGTTGACTCTTCTTAGGAGCTTCCGCTTCTGTTCGCTGAGGATGCCGTCAATCTTCCGCATGGGCGGGAGGTACAGCTCATCTGAACAAGTGAGAGAACAGACACATCAGTTCTTGCAATTCAGAAACCAAACACGATCCATGATGCATTTAATCTGGGATCAATGTGTGTTCATGGGCATAGTGTGTGCATCTTGTCCGAGTCAAAGGCTGTTTGTGTGCCTGCAGTAGCATGTGTGTTTTGAATGGATCAATGTGTGTGTGTGTGTGTGTGTGTGTGTGTGTGTGTGTGTGTGTGTGTGTGTGTGTGTGTGTGTGTGTGTGTGTGTGTGTGTGTGTGTGTGCGCATGTTACCTTCGGTGTCCTCCAGGGCCTGGATCATGTCTGGGTCCAGTGCCGTGCTCACCAGCATCTCCACATAGCTGCGGAACATCTCCCGCATGGCACGCGTATTCAAACCTCCCCGCACCGAGACTGAGATAGAGGGATAGACAGAAGAAAAGAGGGGAGAGAGAGAGAGAGAGAGAGAGAGAGAGAGAGAGAGAGAGAGAGAGAGAGAGAGAGAGAGAGAGAAAAAAAGGAGAAGGGAAGAGTGAAAGCAAGATAAGAGAGAGAGGGAGAGAGAGTGCAAGTGATCAGAGAGAAGGTCGAGTCAGAGAGAAAGAGGGTTTGAGAGTAGAAGAAAGGGAGATGAAGGGAGGGATATAAAAACAGAAAGGCAGAGAGAGAGAAAGACAGAGCGGTGTAAGTATGATTTTACCTTTTCACTCATAACTGTGCACGCTTTCTAAACCTATATGTGCTTACAGGAAGCCACAAGCCTCAATAATAAAAAAAACCCAACACCTGAATCGATGCACGTCTGAGGTGCTGTCAGCTATGCCAGAGACTCTACTCCACTGCGGTTTCAGATCTTAATCAGACGTGCTGCTATGGATTTATCCTGGAAGATCATTGCAGCATCTCACAACCGATCGATAATACACATTAGAGAGCATCAGCTAGGCTAGGAATTGGAGCTTCTTTTTAAATATATAAATTTCTTATTTCACTCTCTAATGATATGTTTTCAACAGAGTTTGAAAAGAGAACGTCTATGTCGGCCAGACACCTAGCCATTTTGAACTTGATGCAATGTGAGACATGTTGGGCTTGTGGAGCTGCTGAAAACTTATGAAACTGAAAAGTTTGAGAAGTTTTTTTTTGTAACGATGCAAAAACCCTCGTAATGAATCTGACTGGACATCTTCAAGCGAGCAGCAAGTTAGTTCACGGTACAGTTAGTGCATATCATGGTCCAACACAGAAGTAGTCAGGCTTCTTCTGATCGGATTTCTTTGTAAGATGCAATTCAAGGAGTAAAATGCAATTCAAATTGTGCATGCTCTTTGAAAAATCTATGCCAAGTACACTTAGATACACTGCAGATGTTCACTTTCAGTCACCAAACTACAGCAACGTCCTGTGGTTTTTCTGAGGGGGGGTTTCGTGGTCAATGCAAATGCTGTGGGTTGTTCTTTTTTAGATAGCGTTAGAACAATGCAGCAGGTCTGCAGAGGAGGAGAGGAGAGGGACGTCTACTTTCGCCCCTGCTGTTAACAAAATGTTTTCTTAGACTTTTAGTAATCCAGATTATTGACTTATGATTGACATTTTTAGTTGTCTTAAATTGCAATTACTTAATATCTCTTTATTTCCCACTTTTATTGCTTTCACGTTTTCTTGCCATTTTACGCCTTTATTTTTTTATTTCACTTGCCATGCTATTTCTTGAGCTTGTATCTGTATATTTTCATTTTTGCAGTTGTGTATGACATGCTACACAAATAAAATGGCCTTGCCTGCTGCAGCTCAGTTCCGTAGCGCACCGCATGCTTTTGCTGAATGTGCAAGGTGGTAGGTACTGTAGCAGCAGTCACTATGGACACCTTTTTTTTCTTTCTCGTTTCGGCACCTACTGGCCAGTGAAGAGGCGTGTCTGCTGCTCAACGACTCACTTCCTGAAATGCGGATCTGTCTGCTGGTGTACTGTGTGGACTGGCTGGCTGTGTGTGTGAATTGTGGGGCTGTGTGTATGTGTGTGCATGCAAGTTAGTGCATGGGTGTATGATATGCATGCGCTTTGGGGCTGCATGTGAGTCTTTTCTTTAGTGAGCATGCATTCATCTTCCCATATTATCAGGGATTAAAGCAAAAAAAAGTCATCTGACTGAACTTTTTTTACCGGTTAGGCACCCGATCGAGTATCACTCCGTAACCCAACGAAAACCAATGTAGCCAGGCTCTGCCCTCATAACGAAACATACACTGGTTTTATGCAAGGAACGGTGCCAGAGCCAACACTAGGCATAGGCAGACAGGGCAGTCGCCTAGAGCAGAATATATCTTGAGGGCGCCAGTAAAACCAAAAAGTGCCACAAAATCAGAACTTCAACCAACATAAAACTTTACACTTCACATTAACAATGAATATTCATTATACACTCAGTAGGCCTATATACACACTCAGTATGAATGTACCTGTAGGTACTAGATCAGATGTGCTCAATCAGATGTAGGCCTACAATGCTATGTTTACAGATGCCAATTTCTAAATACAAGAAAAAGGAAAGAGGGAAAGGGGCAGGCCTAGGCCACCAGATTGACTAGAAATGGCCGAGAATGGAGGGATAATGGATACTATATCAGACTGCAAACATTGAACTGCAATTTGGTTCATGTTTTGGTTATTTCCTCTTATATCTACCCATTATTTATGAATTGTTCACAACATTATGCAGAATGGATTCACAATGAGTGTTGCTTCAAAATGGTCTAGCTGATATCATAGAATTATTGATTTGGAATTGCAATGCGTTGATACAGTGATCCCATTATGGTTTTTTTTTAGTAGTAGGCTATATTTTTCTTTCCCATCAGAATGGGCAAACACTGTTCTGGTGAAAGCACTGGTGCGCATTGCTTGCAGTATTTCTGACATTTAAAAAAATAATGCACTGGTCATAGCAATCAGAGGGAGAAAACTAGTTGTTGGTTATTTTGTATGTTTTTCACTATTCGTCCTGTAGTCTACCTCTTGTGTTCTACCGATTTGAAAACCTATGGCTACCGGTACTTTTTTGCTTCTCGATGTGCGGTGCCAGGCACACGCTTACCATTGATTTAAAAAACGTTCCCGACTCCTACACGCACTCGTGTTCTCTCCTACAAGCGGACACGACACAGTCACAGACATACGTCTATCGTTTAACAAAAGTAACACACTTTCCCAAGCTTGTCGCGCAACTTTCCACTCGAATCAAGACAAACCACCCACCCATCAGTCCTGAGTGCGCAGTGCGCAAATAACTGAACTGAAACGAAGCGTATAGTCCGAGAAGATGGGCACAGACGTTTAGCCACTCAAAAACAAGCACACACACAACTGTTGCTGCACACTACTCCAGTTAGCAAAAATAGCATCACACAGTAGCCTACAACAAGCCTTGAAAGTGAAAGAAACACCGAAACGGCATTTATTGACCATGAGTCCACCCATCAGAACACTGTTTCCCAGAGCAAGACGTGGCATAAAATATTGGCTCTGCCAGGGATATCCTCCGTGACCCCTGTAAAATGCAACCCATTTTTAACTTATTTCTTAAATATATATCGGCAACAACAAAGTTAATATGCTATGATTACAAATGAGACTGTACATTATCCGTTGTCAGAAAGACAACTAGAGCTAGTTCTACACGTAGCCAGTCAAACGCGCTAAACTTTGAGGATGAAAGGCATGGTATTACGCATGGCATATCCTAGCTAGCTGCCAATGATAGCCGTCCCATTAGAGCTATGAATAATGTTAGTAAAAGTCACAATGCTTAAAATGCAACCCCTTCATGAAAAGGACATCATGCGCAGTCGAAGTAAACTATTCATTTTTTTTCTAACTATCCGCCACGGCAGGTGCAATGATAATGGAAACATACGTGTCCTACCTTCTTCAAGCTATGCATTCCATGCATATGCATTATTAGCCCATATTGGAATATCAGTCCAACTCATTTAATGATTGTCATTTCATGGCACTTTAAACATAGTATTGCACTTATTTTCTTTTCTGCCATCAGCAACAATGTTGGCTATTTGTTTTTTAATCTCTCGCGCTGCGCCGCAACCGAATTGCTGACCGCTCGTGTACTTTTTTTTTTTTTGGAACACGGATGAAAAGGGGATGGCTCAAAACTACTGAGATAATCTGTTGTATGACACCACCGGTGATGGCGCGTGTATAACTAAATCCGTACACCAAACACACCTCTCCTTCCCTTCTCATGACCAGGAGTGCTCTCGATTTGAGTTCAGTTGGAAAGTAAAAATTGTAAATTAATTGACATGAATTATAAAGACGGAAATCCGTCCAAACGAAAATCCAGTTGACGGAAATCCGTCATAGCGACGGAAAACTTTAATCCCTGTATTATTCATAAATAAAATAATAAATACACTACCTTGCTATTTTCATACATTACATAAATGACCATAATAGTCTAGACCATGCACTCACAACTTTTTTTTTTTGCGCTTCCTTCAGAAACACAAGTAAGCACAAGAAGCACATCTGCACCACGCCGCAGTGAAACATTTCAGCAGACATTTAATCACGATTGCTTCATTATTGATGCGTCTAATTCTGTTCTCAGGGAGGCGGCGGAGGAGATTAGGAGAACTGCCGTGCTGTACTGAGATACTGAGAGTGTGTCTCTGAACAGGGTTGCCAGATGTGACTAATTTCCAACCCCAAAACCGCCTGGAGGCACCAAATCCCACCCAATTTGAACCAAGTTCTACTGATTTATATGACCATAACTCTACAGAAAACCCCACCCCAATATCTTTTCATACCAATAGATGGCCATCCTAAAGAGCCCAATTGGGCAGGAAATCGCCCAATCTGGCAACACTGTGTCTTAGTCTTCTACAAAAACATCTTGAGCACGGGAACGGCTGTGGTCGACTTCCCTGCAGATGAGCTGGTGTGAACTGAACACGCTCGACTCTAATGCAGCATGAAGTCAAGTGTGAAGAGGAAGGATGTTGAGTGGGGGCCATGGGAATTTAAGAGATCTTGACTTTTTAGTAATGTTACACAACAGAAGCAGAGCACTAGAGGTGAGGTACAATTCAATGAATACACAGCTATTGAATTTGAAGGTTGCAAAGGTTCAAATCCCCTTAATGGAAGATGTGCCTTGCAGAAAGGCACAACCTAACCCTACATTTCTTCTTGGGATTGTAACCAGTACGCTGGGATTGTTTTTTTAAATATATATTTTTTGGGGGCTTTTTATTGCCTCCTTCCAACAGGACAGTGAAGGCAGCGACAGGAAGCGAGCTGGCAGAGAGAGAAGGGGAAGGGCAGGCAAAGGACCCGGGCCAGGAGTCGAACCTGGGTCGGCCGTACCTCAAACACCCCACCACTTGCGCCACGGCAGGACCACTTGGATTGTAACCAATACGCTGTACCTAAATAACTGAAAATCGCCTTGAATTAACGCATCGGCAAAGGGTGATGTAATGTGTGCTGAAACACTTGTGTGAATATTTCTTTTCATCCAGGGTTGTGTTACCACTGTAAACCATTTTAGCTAGCTCGTAAGCCCAATTAGTTCACAACTTAACACACAGCACCATATTTTAAGTTCACCAATAGTGGTAGTCAATCGAGCTAAGCTATAAGCAACAGGACTTGTTCTTGTGGGTCTTGTAACTAAAACTGTTGTCCTGACCCTCTGTGCAGCTCAAACAGCACAGAAATATTTAGCTTGATTTCACCACCTAAAGCAAAAACTTTCATCTCTTTCCCACATCTTGCACCTGGCTATTTGTTTGGAATTAGTGTAACAAAGTAAATACAGCTTTGTTATTACAGTCATAATTTGTGTATGCAACAAAGATATGTGCAGGCAGCTGCCAAAAAACCTTGTCCTGCTGCCAGGTTATTTCAATGGAGGCAAATGTAATTTTATTTTTTTCCATATAATTTGACTAGGGAGGGCAAAGTATGAATACAAAACTAAAGGGCAGAGACAACAAAGCAAATTGGCAGAGGCATTTCAAATCAACCACACATACACACAAGACATACCGTGACAGAGAAACAGAGAGAGAGAAACAGAGAGAGAGAGAATCACAGAATCTCTCTCACACACACACACACACACACACACACACACACACACACGCACGCACGCACACGCACGCACACACACCCACCTAAACAATTTAGAGAGCACTGAAGAGAACCTCATGTTGAAATGTCTGCACTTCTCTCAATTGAAAAGCTTTTTGCATAGTTGTTTCATTTTTAATAAAATATGTTTGTCTTCCTTGTTTACTGAAATACCTTTTTATAATGTATATATATGCCATTTTTAAACATACATTTTAACTCAATTTGTGTAGAGTACATATCATATGTATGTTCTTATTTTTATTTAAAGCAATTTGAATTGCCCTGGTGTTGCTATATAAATAAATGTGCCTTGCTTTGCCTTTCCTGATCTCCAACCAACCCTGTGTCAGTGATCTTTTTTGTGTACTTTTTGAACTGGACCACGGCCCAATGGTTAGGGAAGTGGTCTTAAGATCAGAGGGTTGCAGGTTTGTATCTCACCTATTACCTCTCCCTAGAACTCCATTCATGGGTGAAGTGCCCTTGAGCAAGGTATCTAATCCCCAGATAGCTTCAGGGACTGTAACCAATACCCTGTAAATAACATTAAGTCGCTTTGGATTGGGCAGTCATGGGTAAGCAAGTAAGGGTGGCAGACTTGTAGCCCAAACATTGTCAGTTTAATTCCCTTCCCTTCAGGGAATCATCCTCCATGACTGAGGTACCCTGAGCATGGTACAATTCCGCCACACTACTCCCTTGAGGCGCCGTTTGGGGCTGCATGGTTGAGGGATAGATGCAATTTTGCTGTGAGCAGTGATCACTGTGTCCCAATGACAATGGGAGTTTCCCAGATGGGTTTTCATCTTATTCATAAAAAAGTGTCAGCTAGGTGTAATGTAATGTAATGAAATGTAATGTAATGTGATGAAATGCAATGAAATGATTTGCAGCCCAGGCCACTCACCTTCGTCTTCACTGGCGGATGAGTCTGACGAGGATGAGGAGGGGACCTCCTTCACCCACTTCCTCTTCTTGGGGGGCGGCTCAGCAGCCTTGGGGGGCGGCTCGGCAGCCTTGGGAGACTTCACTGGGGCAGGCTTGGAGGGACGCTCCGATCTCCTCTCTACTCCTCCTACACCACCACCACCCACTCCACCACCTCCTCTCTTGTCCTCCTTGGCTTTCGACCTGTCGGCCGGGGCGCCTCTCTTCTCCGTGACGGGCTGCTGTGCACTCTTTTTCTCCGGGACGGCTGTTGCACTCTTCTTCTCCGGGATGGATGGTGCACTTCTCTTTTCAGGAACGGCAGGTGAACTCTTCTTTTCCGAGAGGGCCTGTGCTGCACTCCTCTTCTCCGCGGCAGGCTGTGCACTCCTTTTCTCCGCAACAGGCTGTGCCGTCTTCCTCTCTGGACCAGACTGTGCAGTCCTTTTCTCCGGAGCTGCCTGTGCTGTACTCTTCTTTTCCGTAACCGTTGGGGAGCTCTTCTTTTCAGCAGGAGGCTGTGCACTCTTCTTATCGGCATTTGCCTGTGCGGTCTTCTTATCAGCGTTTGCCTGTGCACTCTTTTTGTCCGAGACTGCCTGTGCGCTTCTCTTTTCCGAAACCGTTTGCGCACTCTTCTTTTCTTGAGTTACCTGCGGACTCTTCTTCTCCGGAACCTTTTCTGCGCTCTTCTTTTCTGAAACCGTTTGCGCACTCTTCTTCTCTGCGGCAGATGGCGAACTCTTCTTTTCCGCAACAGGTGGTGCACTCTTCTCTGCGGCGAGTTGTGCACTCCTCTTCTCGGCAGCAGGCTGTGCGTTCCTTTTTTCCGTGGCCGTTGGCGCGCTCTTCTTCTCGGGAACCGGCAGCGCACCGCTCTCTTCCGCCGCTGGCTGTGCGCACCTCTTCTCAGCTGCCGGTTGCGATCTTCTTTCCCTGGTCTCTCTCGGTTCCCGGTTCTCTCGTTCCTTCTCTCCTCGCTCCTTCTCCTTCTCTCTCTCCTTCTCCACTCTTTCCTTTTCTTTCCCTCTCTCCCTCTCCTTTATCCTCTCCACCCGTTCGGCCGCCCGCTGCTCGCGCTGTTCTCTCTGCTCGCGCTCCTTGTCCTTGGTGTTGCTCTTCTCTCGTGTCTCCCTACTGGTCTCCCGCGTCTCTCTGCTGTTATCTCTCGACCTCGTCTCTCTCTCTTTCTCCTTCTCCTCCTCCTCCTCCTCCTCCTGCTCCTCCTTCTTGTCCCTCTCCTTGTCTTTCTCTTCCTCTCTCTCCATCTCTGGCAGAGGGGCCGTCTGGTTGTTGGGAGGAGAGGCCATCCGGTGGAGAGATTGGCGCCTGAACAGATACGACACACAGTTGGACAGAGAGGATTTATGTTATATCGACTGCGTTAACTACTCTTTGAGAGTGAAAAATGGCGCCGTATGCTTTCGTTCTTTACTCAGCAATGATACATTACCTGACAATTTAATCTTCCAATACTTAATGTAATATTATTCATATTACAAAAGTAAGGATCAATATTATAATTAGACTACAAATTCTCATAATGATATGAAACTATTTATCTATATTAGAGCTTTATGTAGTAACTTTTTTGTTAAGACAGGAGTATATTGACTATGTTACCTGAGTGAGCCAGAGGGTCTGTGCCATGGCTTGCGGGAGCACACCCTCACGTAGTCCTTCTTGTTGACATTTTCCAGAAACTTCACGTATAGCCGCTGGTACCGTTTCTTCGCGTCACCAAAGTAGCCCAAATACTAAAGACAAACACAAAAAAACAAAGCCAAATGTAATTAGCACAGTGTTCAATGGGAAGAACAACAGGCGGTTGTGTGCTTAAGTTTAACTCAAACTTATACAATTTCATTTCATTTAGCCCCCGTAAATTGCAGGTGGTTTGCCAATGCCCCAAAATTGTTGTTGACTTAGATCTTCAGCCTGTTTATGGATCAGTCTGTGTGCTAAGGCAGTGAAGAAAAAAACCACACACCGATGAGCTCCCATTTAAGCCATTTTATTTCGTGAAGTTTCGGCCCGAAACGTCACAAAATAAAATGGCTTAAATGGGAGCTCATCGGTGTGCGGTTTTCTTCACTGCCTATGGATTAACTTTTTTGAACCTGCACCCGAAACCAGTCTTCTGGATGTGCGTGAGATTTGATTGGGATCAGTCTGTGTGCTTGCCTCCGTTCGTATGCACCCATCTCTCTCTATTGTAAGGGCATGATAAAGCAGAAGAGAGCAATGTAATGTAAAAGTGGATATCCCCTGCCTGTGTTTGGGAGTTCACCTGTGTGCTTGCATCTGTCTGTACCTGTGTGTGTGTGTTTTTCTCTCACCATAAGGGCATGAAGCAGAGAAGAGAAAAGAGGAGTAATGTTATGTAAAGTGGTGGAGATCCCTCGGGCCGTTGAGGACACCTTAGCAGCAGGCGACAGCCCTGCTCCGCTCATCAAGAGACGGGATCAGATGGGATCACCTTCTACGCCAAAATGCATAAATGTATGAGCCACTGAAGCGAAGCAGAGAACTACAACAAGATGTGTAAAGTAAAATGAGGGCAAGCCCATACTGTACACTTACACTACCTGGGAGTAACCGTATGTGTGTTACTATCTCAAAGGGTTAGCGTCAGGGCCTGACGTTAGCACCTGCCAATCGGCCAAAACTGGGTAAAACCTCACCGTGGCTAATCATAATTTTAGTCTCACTAGCCACTTTGCCAGGTCACTTATTCTTGGGAATGACAAATCTCAGCAGCATATATACCGTTTTTGCCCCTGGTGTTATATTTAGGTTCAATAAAGATCATTCAGATTCTGTTTGCCTGACACATTGTAGTGTAGGCAGTTTCACTTAACACACAGCACTGATCATCTTTTAATCGCTTCATTTTCTGAAAAAGTAGAAAACACTGGCACAAAAAAACTGTCGCTAGTAGAAAGGCTGAACGGTTAGCATATTATTTCTATGGTCATTGCCTATCTACCATCATCATTTATAAATCTACAAGTATGCTTGAGTAGACCTGTGAGTGTGGAGGACTTAGTATGCATGTCTTAAAACCATGCGCCATAAGGCATATTAAAGCACAGCAAAGTTAAAAGTACAGCAATACATTCACATACATCAAGATGCACAAATGAGGTGAGATGGATTGGAAATATAGTCTTTTTGCATGAACTTGCAAATGCATACAGATATACATCAGGAGAAGCAGAACTGAATGAGGTGGAGGAGCAGGTTAGTGAGTAGTAAGTAGCCTAGCAAGGGCTGGCACACTGATCTATTAAATTACTCAATAGGAAGTAGTGTTGTGTGTGTGTGTGTGTGGGCTATGTGTAAAATGATTATGAATGCTGTTGTGTGTGTGTGGCCGTGTGACCGGTGAGAGGTAGGCTATTATAGTAGATGTTTACATGCTTTGTGTTGGGTCCAGTCTTGCATGTTTATAGTGTTTTTTTGTGTTGTACATTGTGTTTATAAGTTTCAGACAGAAATTTCTTTCTGGAAGATACAATTAAAGCTGATCCTATCCCGTCCAACACACACTAAGATGTGAAAAGGCATGAAGGGTTGGTAGTGGAGGAGGATAGCCTATTAAGACAAGACCCACCACAGCAGCAAGAAATATGATTTTTGGCCTGAGGGGTTGGTCTAGCTATGCACATTAGGGGGTAGTCATGGCTGCCATGAAATATGGCCTCCAATCACCTCTTTACAGTAAGTCTTCCTTTTATCTTCTCGAATCTGTATACATGGGCAGGCCTAGTGCCAACAGACTAACAGCACAACTGCCCTGGTCAAGAAAGACCAAGAAGGATACATGAATAAGGTGAAGGTGGATGGATGGATATACGATGAGTAGTGATTGGTAAGTGAGTCAATAACTGTTTTTTTTTTGCGCTCAGACGCCAGGTGGTACAACCACAGCTAATGCCCCTAAATGAATTAGTAATTGGTAATTATTGTACTGCAATGAATATGCTTCTTAGATACTCCAATAAAAGGAAAATAATAATAATCCACATTGGTGGCATTACCAGTGGTTGCACAACCCTGAAGTCTGCTACTACTAAACCGTCATTGACCCACGTACACTTAACACTGCTGGTGAGTTTATAACATCAACACCAAGATGGCTGGCTGGATGAATGAATGAGGTGGCGGTTGATTGGGTGGGTGAGTATTGTAGTAGTAAGGGTTTGGCACATACACTTACATTGCTGGTGGCACAGAATTGCCTCTGGCCATCCTTGATCTCGGGCGCAAACTTCTGCAGCAGGGCCTTCTGCACACGCCAGATGGGGGGCGGCTCGCGACCCGTCTGCAGCGCAACCTGGTAAACAAAGAAACAAAGAAACATTCACACACACAAAGAAGACAAACACACACACACACACAAACACACACAAAGAAGACGCAGAGAAGAAGGTCATAATTATAGATATTGAATATATATATAATTATAGATTTGAATGAAAAGGTTAAGAGTTAGTGGTGTGCACAACTCACTCCTGTTTTCCATTTTGTTTCCATAATAATTATAGACTAAACCTTAGATTACATAAGAAAATTAAAAACAGGAACATATAATATACATAATATAGATGTGAAGATAACATTTGGAACAGTCAGAGGGGAAATTGGAATGTGTGCAGAGTGACATTTGCAAAGTGTACAGATATTTTACTTCAAGATATCAGAAAAAAAAGGTAAATGGACTGATTGAAGGCATGTGTGCATTTTCTTTTGCAGAGTAGGGAGATAAGCCAACTGACAAAACATCTTCAAAAGCTGCTTTCACAACACTATCATTAAATAAAACAAGTACATTGCGGAGCAAAATACGCATCCATCCATACATCAGGCTTTCCCCCAGCGCTTTCTTATCAAGGCGGCCGCCTTGACTAAACCCCACCCCCGCCTTGGCTACGTTCCCTAAAAAAAAAAAAAAAAAAAAAAAAAAAAAAAAAACGTCCGAGGGAAAAAAAAAAAAAAAAAAAAACTTGTAAAAAAAAAAAGTTGTAATGCATGTTCAAGCGCAGGCACTAGGACAACATCGGTTGGACTAAATTGTGACACCTAGTGGTCGGATTTATTACTACGCCATGTGTGTCCATCCTCGAGGCCATATTTTGAAACAATTTTAATTTTCTTGGGTTGCAGTTACGTCAGAATGCCCCTTCACTGGAGCGCGCGAATTTGAAATGGTGGACAACCCTGGCTTGGAGCCATTGAAACCCATTCAAAAGTATATTTTTTCGATGTTCGACAGAATATTTTTAATTAGACCTTAAGACACACCATGGGTCTTGTTTAAAAGCTGAGAACCTCAGCTTTCCATACCTGAAAACGGTATTTTCCTAGCATCTACCAATCCGAAGGTAGCCTACTTTAAGTGCAGAATTACTTTTCTAAAGATAGCGTTTTGTTTCCTTGGAAACGGACGCGGTTTATGTGTTACGCATACGCTATTTGACTCGGGTTTGCATTATTATGGATGAATTTCTAATCTTGACATTCTAATGGACAATCTGTGCGAGTTTCAAAATGCGTTTTTATGTAACATGGGAGTAAAATGTGTTAACAGTACGCCCGTCTGGGATTTGTTAGCTAGTTCGCTAGTTAGCTAGCAAGTAAGTAGCAGAAATAAACTCTCTCTGGTAATAGATATTAGAATCGATCTGTCTCAATGGCCCAAGCATAAACAAAGAAACACCAGGATTTGGATGTAATGCTATAATATCAGCAATTTGTCAAAGCAAAACATTCTGAGAACATTCACAGAACCAGTTCATTATATCCACAGCCTTGAGTGTCGGCAAATCTTTCCACTTTTGACATGATGTAGTGTAGAGACCTAGCACTTGCTAGCTAACTAGCGGGCCAGCTAGTTTAACAAATCCCAGACGGGATGTAAACACATTTACTCCCATATCACATAAAAACACATTATGAAATTCGCATAGATTGTCCATTAACATGTCAAGATTAGAAATTCATCCATAATAGTGCAAAACCGAGTCAAATAGCGTATGCGTAACACATACCGCGTCCGTTTCCAAGGAAACAAAACGCTATCTTTAGAAAAGTAATTCCGCACTTAAAGTGGGCTACCTTCGGATTGGTAGATGCTAGGAAAATACCGCTTTCAGTTATGGAAAGCTGAGGTTCTCAGCTTTTAAACAAGTCCAATGGTGTGTCTTTAGGTATAATTAAAAATATTCTGTGTCAGATCGAAAAAATGAAGTTTTGAATGGGTTTCAAGCCCAGGTTGTCCACCAGCAGCGGTAGATCACCACCAGGGGGCAGCACTATGACGTCAGCAGCAACCCAAGAATTAGCATAAATGGGCCACCAGTAGGGCAGTTTAATTACAACAGGGCACTGGAACTCTTTTTTGAAAAACCGAGAAGGATGGCCTGCAAGGACAAGACTTGCAAAATGTGCCATAGGTAGTCATAGGTAGCCAGTCAATTTTGCACTCCATTTGGTTTCTCTTTTTCGTTAATGTAAACAACCTGCACTGCACTTTTTGTTACATTTTTCTTTTCAGCTTCTGTAAATAGTTTTGATATGGACAGAGGTGGAAGAAGTACTGAAGTTGTGTACTTAAGTAAAAGTAGAAGTACCCTGCGAAAAAATTACTCAAGTGAAAGTAAAAGTTGTTTCCCAAAAACGTACTTAAGTAAAAGTCCTAAGTACTAACTTTTAAATGTACTTTTCAGTACAAAAGTACAAGTAGGCCTACTCACGCAATGGCTGTCTTTCTCCATGTCTACCTACTTGATCCAATAGGAAAAAGTGTCTGCAACGGTTTTCGGTTCTATTTGAACATGACTATGGAGTCCTGTTAATGTTTTTAAAAGTATATTTTCTGTCTGGGTGTCAATTTGGAAGAGGGGCTTGGTCCCGCCTCCCTGCCCGCAGCTGAGGCTACTGAAATATCCACGAAACACAACAGGAAAACCTAGGATAAATGTAACTAGTAACAAAGTCTTCTCCTAGAAATGTAAGGAGTAGAAAGTACAAGTAATTGTCAAAAAATGTAATTGAGTAAAAGTAAAAGTCTGCATTTTTATTTTTACTCAAGTAAGTACAAATTCCAGAAAAAACTACTTAAGTACAGTAACGAAGTAAAAATACTTAGTTCCGTTCCACCTCTGGATATGGCAGGTCAATAAATACATATTTTCCAGTTCTACACAGCTTTGTTATTATTCAAACCCCCCCCCCCCCAAACCCCGTGCCGTGCGTGACATCAAACCCCGCCAACACCTCCCCCCGCGTGACATCGCGAGTGACGCCGACCACCCCCCCCGTCCCCCCCCCCCCCCCCCCCCCCCCCGCCACGCCGCCCGCCCCCCAGGGACAGACTCGAAGCCTCACCACCTTGACTAACCAATTTTCTGGGGGAAACACTGATACATACATACATATTCACATCCACAACAAGTAAATCCCTGTTACGTAACTTCCACGCCACAAAGCCCATCCAACAACAATGCCTACGTGAAAACCCATTTGAAAGACCAGGGAAGCGTAAAGCCATGTACAGTAGTGTCTTACTGCTGACACACAATTATCTTTCAGGGGCTACTGAGTGCAATGACCTCGCCTTACCCCCTTGATTCAAACTATAGGCCATTATGGCGCAGATCAAATCACAACTTCGTGAACAATACAATATCCCGTTGGTGCTGCTGATCAAAACGTCCATCTGTCACGAGGCTATCCAGTGATGAGAGAGATGAGATGAGATCAGATAAGAAGGATAACAGTTCTCCTTCTCTCGCTCTTGGTCTATCTCTCTTAGTCTCTCTCTCTATCCATCTCTCATTTGCCCTCTCTGTCGTGCAAGAGCTTTTCTGGTCTTATCTGGCAACATAGAGCCACAACCATCACAACAACAATACAGCTAAATTTGTGCCTTTTGGCAGCTTTGGGTCATAGCCCCAGTCAGACTAAATCACAAGCAGAGTCTCTGCCAAGTTTGATGCCAACTGAGGTGCCCAGCTATCCGCCCCATCTGTTACTTCGAGGGCACACGCTGGATGTGACTGGATTTGTGTGTGTGTGCGTGTGTGTGTGTGTGTGTGTGTGTTACCAATGCTGACCTCACAAAAACAACGCAGCCAATAGATATTAGCAGCAACCATGACATCAATCCACTTGCCAGTGACATGCTTCATTATTCAGCCGTTTTTTACGTCTTCGTGGCAGCACTAACTTTTTAAAAATGATGCATCTCATTCCTGTAGCAGTGATGTAATAAAAGACTAATGAAAACACTTCCTAAAGCCAAAGCCATAAGGCTAACAAATAGCGTTTTGCAGAGTGGGTTTAAGCGGTTTGTCTAGCATAATGTTTCTCAACGGGAGCTCTACAGCCTGAGGAGACAGTGAAGAGGGGTTGGGCAATTAGTCCATTTTAGTTTTTAATAGTAAGTGTGGCATTGGCGGGCTCATGATGAAGTCAATGAGGTCATTGGAAGGTCTGCTTTGAGGTCACGGGGACGCTTCTTCAAAAAAGGTTCACAACCACTGGGCTAGCAAACAACCAAACAAGCAAGCAAGCAAGCAAGCAAGCTAGCAAACGGGTGTCCTCAGGTTTACGGCATGCGCACTCACACCTCATAGGGCCAAGCGTGAAACTTCACACGTTTGAAGTGTGACCACAGCCCTTGCTTTTGTTGTGCGAGAGGAGAGGCTTTTGGAGACCGCCTGGGTGTTTCTTTTTTTTTTTACTATGGTGATAATGAGTCCTTTTGTTTAAGTACCATCTCCTTTTCTAAAGGGTCAAATTAACTAAGTTACTTTCAGAGTGTCCCAAAACAACGCCCACAGCCCCTCCCCTCCCCTCCCCTCAGGAAAAAAACACACCCCTCCCCTCAAATAAAAAACAGAAATACAACAGGGAGGCTGGTTCTCCTCTCTGCAGGACAGACCAAGACCCCATTTCTCAAATGCATTGTTGCTTATGAGTAAGCAATTCAGTGAGTTGCCGACAGGAAATTGCATCGCAACCAAGTAAGTTGCTGGCTTGATGTTAACTTTACTAGCTAAACACACACTCACTAATGGGCCTAAGTGGCTAATAGGGCTGGTAAAATAATATTCGAAGTTCTAATATTATTTCAAATATGTATATTCGAACGCAAAAATGAATATTCGAATAATTTACAAAATATTGCGCAGGGCAGCGCGTGCATTGCTTCTCCTCCGTTAAGTGTCCATGGTGCGTCCCTTACTGGCCTGTGTGTAGCTGCTGCAGTCACATGTCACAACAAGGAAGCAAGGACTGCGAGTTACTTTGTTGATGGAGAGTAGCCTCGTGCAGATTGTTTTAACGTTTGAGTTCTTATTGCTGTTCGAACTGCATTGTAAGAAGTTGTCTCTCGTGAATGACAACGTGGAGTTCTACACCCCCACCCCAAACTACGCACGGAATAAAAGTGAGCCGAGTGATAAAGTGGTATGGAAGCTGGCGAGGTGTGAGTTAGCACCATGAAGTCGCAATATAGCTTTTTATGTAGCTACAGATAACCAACTGGTCTTCACATTTTTTGCACCATCCGGTCCGCCACAAATGCTGGCTTAAGGCGACAAGAGGCAGTCACGAATTGCTTGAATTGGGCACAAGATGCACGAGACCAAAGCAGGCGGCATCAAGGAGTTTGTCCAAGCAGCAATGGAATCAAGTGAGGTACAGCCCAGATTTTAGTTGGAGAGGTTGGGTGACGCTAGTGTGTGTGTGTGTGTGTGTGTGTGTGTGTGTGTGTGTGTGTGTGTGTGTGTGTGTGTGTGTGTGTGTGTGTGTGTGTCTGTTCGCACGTGCGTGTGTGAGTGGGTGAGTGAGAGAGAGGGCACGCGCATCCGCGGGAGTGCCGTTGGGAAAGACGATCTGGGTCCCCTGTACCAACTGGCGACTCCAGGTGATAGAAACACAGTGCTTGGTCAAAACGAAAGTCTATCAATCCTGGTCTGAATGAATACGCCCTAAATTAAGAGTGACATTTACTTACGCCCAAACAACATTGCTTCTAACATCTACAGTCGCCAGTTACGGACTACTATAGGCCTAGTCTTTCACACCGTGTTTGCCTGATTATCATCGATGTTCAAAGTGTTGCGCCACTTGGAGGGCACACCCTGGCTAGTGCCGTGTGTCTTCTGTACTTTCCCACCTAAGTGTCTATTCCGCGACCAGTGCTCGTTTTTTTTTTTTGCGTGATTTTCTCCGCCAGAGAAAATATATTAATTAATTAATTAATAATAATATTCAAACATATTCGATATTCGGACCATATTCTAAGACCCACATTCGAATTTAATTTCTGGGGAATGTTACCAGCCCTAGTGGCTAGTAAGCTAGTAGTTTCTACCAGCCAATTTGAAATTTCACCAGCATTTGGCCAGTTGGTTGGTTGGTGTTAATTTAGAGCCCTACCTGGCAGGCAAACCCCACACAAACACAAACACAGACACCCAGTCACAGACCCCAACACACTAAAGCCAAGGGGCCAGGCCAGTCACCAGACACAAACTTCATTGAGTATGTCCAGAGAAGGATGAAACAGGAAGCATGGAAGACAAAACCAAAACATCTGGATGAACACGGAGACATGCAACACTGCTTTCTTTGCAAATTCCAAATCACTTAATGTGACAATAAATGTATTTATACGTCTTTGCTGAAACACATGGATACAATCCTTCAAGCTAAAGGAAGTAATGCGAGATAAAGGATAAGTGCACTGTGTTTAACATTTAGCCCCTATTCTGAATTGTCTACAAGAAAGTAGAGTGGTACTTCGTTTTATCCGATTAATTTGCACCAACCCAACGTAACACAACTGCTCCGGTGCCGCCCTGACTGCATTCAAACTTCTCCACTAATTTCACCTTTCCCATCCCCTCATGCCCCGCCCACGCATGCGCACACCGCATCCTATTGCATATCTTGCAACACGGTGTTCAGTGGCTCACACACCCTGACCCAGCCCAGCCCAGCCCAGCCCCGCCCCGCCTGCTTACCTTGAGTTGCTTGATGTCCTCACAGCGCACCACAAACTCGTCCCTCTCCCGGAAGATGCCCTCTCCGCCGCTCTCCTCCTCGTCCTCTTCGCTCTCCCCGGCGATAGCCGCGCCGCTCTGTTTCTGGGCCAGGTGCAGCGGGAGGAGCTGCGGCGTGGGGGGCTCCTCGGGAGACTCCGGCGGTGCCAAGGGGGCCGCAGACGACCCCCTCGAGTAGCTCTTCAGGGGTGCTGCACGGGTCGAGGATGGGGACGGTGGGGGCGACGGGGATGGGGGCTGGGATTGCGTTGCGGGTGAGGAGGGAGATGGAGGAGAGGATGAGGAGGAGGAAGAGGAGGATGATGAAGAGGAGGAGGAGGATGAGGAGGCGGCGGGACTAGGGGGAGCTGCTGGCTCTGGAGGTGGGGGCGAGGGAGGAGGCTTGGTGACTTTGATGGTCGTGGGAGGAGGCTTGGTGACTTTGGTGGCCGTGGGAGGAGGCTTGGTGACTTTGATGGTCGTGGGAGGAGGCTTGGTGACTTTGGTGGCCGTGGGAGGGGGTTTGGTGGCTTTGGGAGGAGGTTTGGTGGCTTTGGTGGCCGTGGGAGATTTGGTGGCTTTTGTAGCCTTCGTAACCTTGGACGCCTTAGTGGCAACCCTACGAGCATTCCTCTTCCTCTCCACCTTCTTCTTCTCTTGCCGTTCCTCGTCCTCCTGCGGCTTCTCCTCTTCCTCATTCTCCTCTTCATCCCTCTCTCCTTCTCCTGCGGGGCCGTCTGGCTGCGGAGGGGGAGATGAAGGGCGGGGTGCTGGCGTAGGAGAGAGGACGGGGAGTGAGGGAGCCAGAGGGCTCGGGGGAGGAGGAGAAGAGGCGATGGAGTTGGACTTGGACTTGGACTTCTCCCTCTTAGGCTTCTGCAGGCGTTTCGGCTTCTCCTTCTCCTTCTCCTTCTCGTCCTCCTCCTCCTCCTTGTGAGGGACGGGGGATGGGAGGGACAGCGGAGGGAGTGGCGGAGGAGAGGGAGAAGACGAAGGAGTGGAGGATGGAGAGAGTCTGGAAGGAGGTGAAGAGGAGGAGGGCCCATCGCGGAGCATTGGCTGCTGTGGAGTTTGTTCAGGAGAGTCTGCAGAAGAGGGAAAGGAGGTTGAGTGAACAAAAAAGTACGAGAGAGAGAGAGAGAGAGAGAGAGAGAGAGAGAGAGAGAGAGAGAACAAGAGAGAGAGAGGGCAAGCGATAGAGTGAGACAGAGAGCAAGCGAAAGAGAGCAAGAGAAAAAGTTTAAAAAACAGACGAGAGATAGAGAGCAAGAGAGAAAGCCAGAGAGTAGAGAGAGAGGGAGCCAGAGAGAGAAAGAGAGGGTGCAAGAGACAGAGAGAGGGAGGGCAGACAAAAGTGTGCGGTTATGAATCAAAGGGGATGAAAATAGCTACAGCGGCACTAAAAAATCAGGTGCTTTAATGTAGGTCAATGCGGCCTCTCTCGGATACTCGTACCAAAAAAAAAAGAACACAGACACGCCTCATTTCCTCAAACTCTTACCTCCGACTTTGGGAACTCCCAGCATCTCCAACTCTGGTACCCTGTGCTCCTCCTTCTCATCTTCATTATCATCCTCATCCTCCTGTTTTTGTCCTTCATCTTCATCTTCTTTCTGCTTCTGTTCCTCCTCTCGTTCCTCCTGATGTTTCTGCTGCTGTGGACGATGTTCCTCTCGTCGCTGCTGCTCCTGCTGTTGCTGTTGTAAATGCTGTTCCGACACCTCCTGTCCCATCTCCTCTTCCTCATCTTGCTCCTCCTCTTCCTCTCTGGCCTCCTCGCGTTCCAAGATGGCTGGCTCTGCATGTTGGCCCAGGCCGTGCGTCGCGGTCGTCTGCCCGTGTGTCGTATGTGTCGGGGCCTGGGGGCTCAGCGCTGGAGGCTGCTGGGTGGGGGTGAGCGGGGCCTGAGGAGGTAAAGCTTGGGGTTGAGGAGGAGGCGGAGGAGGTGCGAGGGAGGGAACAGACAGGGCAGAGGAGGTGCTGAGCTGGGGCGTGTCGTAGAGGGCGGAGATGGCCGAGGAGATGCTCTTCTGCAGGTCCTGGTTCTTGCCCACGGAGTCCTCCTCATCCGACGAGAACGACGGCAGCGTCTCCAGGTTGCGCTTCAGCTCTTCGTCTAATCGCTTACACGGGCTCGGACAGCTGCCCAGCGAGAGCCCGCCGTCCGTTTCCGACTCGCCGAAGCCCGAGGAGGAGGCTGGAGGAGGCGGGGGAGGGGGAGGAGGAGGCTGGGGGGAGAGGGGGCGGATGCCACCGCCACCCGTCTTGCCAGGGGAGGCGTCGCCATTGCCGGGGGAGATGCCAGGGAGAGGGGGCATGGGCATTCCGGGCGTCTTCTTGCCCGATTTCAGGAAGTCCAGGAAGGAGGCCATGAAGCCGGCCTTCTCAGGCTCTTTGTCGTCGGCCTGGTGAGGGAAGGGAAAAGACATTCACCAGACATGAATATAGACACATTTCTTAACATTACATACATAGCCCTACTTAGCCGTCATGGTGAACCCTCTTGTTTCACATTGATGCACCATATGGTGAAGTGAAAACTGACAAAATCTTGTTATTTTAACATAATATACATTAGAATTTGATTCAGAGATAAAATTGAGCAAGTGTTGAAAACAAAAATGTATAATGGAACATTTGAAAATAGAACAAGCAGTTATTGTCATTCCTGCATTCTTACTCGATAATTCAACCTTGATGATAGAACTGAACTGTGTCCCCAATTTTGAAATGATTGAAGGCATGGTAATTGTAGTTGTCAATGCTTACATTTTCCTCCCTGAGCTCCTGGGTCTTGGCCTTGTGGCCCTTGTTCTCCTGGGTGCGGTTCAGCTCAGGGGGCCCAGGGGTGCCGGGACTGAGGCCCAGGGATGGGGCCGACCCGACAGAACCGTCTGACAGCGCCTGGTCCGTGCCGGACAGCGAGTCCGTACGGAGCAAGGCATCAGACGTCGACATTGAGCCAATGGGCAACTTGATCTGAGAAAACAGGAAAGGGGTGAGGAGAAAGACAGAGAGAGAGAGAAAGAGAGAATATTTATTGCACATTTATTGACACTGCGTTTAGCACAATCTCACGTAAACTCATTCATTATTTCAGCCATGCAAAAGACACTGATCAATCGAGCACTGAGTGCTGGTTACAAGAACTACACAATTACATGCTAAAAACAAACTTGTGGGTTTAGTCTGCCATGTTCCATTCACTTTGTGTTAAATGCATCACTGTAGTTATGCACAAGGTCTGGCAAGTTCAAACAGGTTTAGTTTTACAAGCCAGTATTATAAAAATCATCAGCATGCAATCTCCAGTTCAATCTTCATGCAAGTGTGCAGAAGAGGGTGTGAACAGAGACTTCGATAAGAGGTCTGAACTGTGAATATCATCAGCACTTCTCCCTCATGCTGAAGATCTCTATCTCAATTTGAAAATGGTCTACTTGCAATACTGTACCTAATCGTGGATCCAAGCGTCACAAACATTTTTTCTAATGTGTATAACACCTCAACAGGTTCCAAAGGATGGCTAATCTAAAGAGCCAGAATAAAACTGGGGAGTATTCCAAGAGCATGGATGAATGATAAGCTTAAGCCTGGCTGCGTTTAGCTACAAATAGTGGTAAACCTGTTAATAGATAGCCTGGAGGAATCATTTTATTGAGGAAATGAGGACTCTAGGTTACCTTATTAGCTGATTTATCACTACCTTCAGGTTAACTTGACCTTGTTTCTCGAAATCGTGGTTGCAAAGCAGTTAGCAACTTTATAGGTTAGGTTGCCGATGGAAAATTGCGCTGCAACCAAGTAAATTGCTGATTTATTTAGCAACTGAACTAACCTAAAAAAGCTGCTAATTTAGCTAGCAACTGAATTAACTTAGTTAGCAACAAACAATGCTGTTGAGACATCCCAAGACATCAATGTCTTACCTTAATGGGCTTGATAGGCTCCTGGTGCTGATGCGGGGGCATTGTCTGTTGTTGTTGCTGTTGGTGATGCTGGTGTTGTTGATGTTGATGTGGATGCTGTTGTTGATGTGGATGCTGCTGCTGCTGCTGCTGTTGGTGAAGGGGATGGTTCTGCTGATGTTGCATGTGTTGCGGGGGGTACAACTGGTTGTGCTCCTTATGTGCCCCCATCTCCATCTCCATCATGGCGTCTTCCCTTCTGCCACCACGACCTCTGCCCCGCCCGCGACCTCTACCCCGCTCGGGCGGCACATACGTCGCACCCATCTCTCCCATCATGCTTCGGGACAGGTGTGGTTCGGGCAGTGGGCGTATACGCGGACGACCTCGTGGTCTAGGTGGGCCTTCACGTTTGGGTTTGGTGGGTTTGCGGCCGCGTTTCTTGGGGGCGTCGTGGGGGAGCAGGTGTGGTGGGGGGCCCAGGTATCCAAAATCAAGGTCATCCATCATAGGGTTCATCCCCCCACTTCCACTTATTCCTCCTGCACCACCACCAGCACCACCGGACTTCCGACAGCTGGAGACGAGGTCCGGAATCAGATCTGGAAGGCGCCGGCTGTTCAGACGGATATCGGCCGGAACGTCAGCCTTGTCTTCGTCGTCCTCAAACTCATACTCCTGCGCGTAGCTCTTCTTGGGCAGCGAGTTGGGGTCGGGTCTCTCCTTCAGTAGGTGGTAGGAGCTGGACTTGAGGAGCTTCTTGGGTCTTGAGGAGCAGAAGATGGGTGAGGTGAGCCCGCCGGGACCCAATCCAGACCCGGGGGTGTTGCTCATCTTGTTACCTGCTCCATCGTTCATGGATCCGGCGCCGGCCATGCCAAGCCCCTGTGGCTGGGACTGGATCAGGCCTAGCTGCTCAGTGTTGACCGTCGACGGCAACTCATGTGTCTTGAGCGAGTCGAGGTCAAGGTGCATGGTTCCACTGTCGGAGTCGGCGGATAGGTCAGGACAGTACTGGCCATAGCCCTGGTCCGCATGGTGACCGAGCATGTCGTACCCACTTGAGTCTTGTCCGCCAGCAGTAGCGTCTCCTCGACCACCTCCACCGCCCGCTGCTCCTGCTCCACCGCCCACCTTCATGCCCTCCACCATGCCGTCCTGGCCCCCGTGGCCTCCGTGTCCCACCACACCGTCCTGCCCCTGCCCCTCTCCTCCGCCGTGGCAGCTGGACTTGTACTCCTCGGGGCAGAACATGTCCTCCATGCCCGGGAAGAAGGGCCGATCCTCGTCGGGCAGCAGGGAGTCTGGGAAACAAATGGAGGGCAGAGGCACGTACCTCTGACTCTGCTGCTGCTGCTGCTGCTGCTGTTGGGCAGCAGACTGATTCTGGTTCTGGTTGTGGTTGTGCGTCTGGTTCTGCTGCATGGCACTGGACTTGACGGCCGGGCTTCTCGTGTCGAAGTGATCAGATTGGTTCTGCTGCTGATCCATAGAAGACGCTTGCTGCTGCTGCTGGAGTTGAGAGGCGTGTGACGAATGGGAGGGGTGCGAAGGATGGGAGGGGTGGCTTGATTCTTGCTGAGATTGCTGCTGATGAGAAGCTGCTGACTGGGCAGACATGTGGTGAGAGTGGCTCTGAGCTCCGGGATGCTGCTGGGCGTGGGGGTGAGGGTGGTGGGAGTTGGGGTGGCTCTGTGGAGCCCCCTGATGATGGGTCGACATGTGGTGACCAGCGTGCCCATGCCCACCATGGGCAGAGGCTGCAGACAGGCCCAGGTCAGTCTCCGACAGGTAGGAGTGGAGCTCGGAAGCGTGATGGTGCTGCTGCTGCTGCTGCTGTTGTTGCTGGCTATGGTGGGACGATAGTCTCTGCTGTTGCTCCTGGGCTCTGTGTCGGTCCATACTGGATGTACCGTGTCGATCCATACTGGAGGTACTGTGCCGGTCCATGCTGGATGTGCTACCACCCCCACCTCGAGCACCACTACCTCTACCCACCGTCTCATCCCCCATTCCTCCTTCCGTGCTTGACGTTCTCGAAAGGGAACGCTCCAGCATGTCCAGAGAAGACACCGTGGACGACTTGGACCTGTGATTCTTTTCAAACGACTCTTGGTTCTGCTGAGCCGCCGTCGGCTGCTGAGACGCACGGCCATGTCCATAGTGTGCAGCTGCTGCTGCTGCGGCCTCCAAAGCCTGGGACTGGAGTTGGAGCTGCAGCTGGGATGTCTGCTGCCTGGCCTGACTGTCCGAGGACACCACCCCGCTGGCCGCCTCCATCATGGCCTGCTGCTGACTCATCGAGTGCTGCTGCTGCTGTTGCTGTTGCTGAGCTTCCATCTTGTTTCTCGTAGTGTGAGACAGGACAGACTGCAGCAGGTGTGGCGGCTGTCTCGAGGACTGGTCGGTGGGCGAGTCCATCATGGACATGGAGGATTGCGACTGGGATTGCCGGGACTGGGATTGATGGAGTTGAGACTGCGTTTGGTGAGAGTGGGACTGCTGTGAGGATAGGTGTTGGGCATGCTGTGATGTAGTCTGTTGATGGTGATGGTGTTGAGATTGCTGCTGTTGTTGTTGTTGTTGTTGCTGTACATGCTGCTGGGAGTGTTGGTGTGAGTGATGGTGCTGCGGAGGTACCTCGGGTGTCTTGCAGACATACGGTGACATGTCTGCCGCTTCCTTCTTCTGCATCTCCGACATATGCGGGTGGGAGGCGTGCAGGTGCGGATGGGTCGTTGGGGTATGCGGGGCGTTGTGCGAGGCTGTGTGTTGCGAGCTGTGGGAAGAGTGCGAAGAGGTGTGTTGGGAACCATGAGAGCTATGCTGCGACGCATGTTGTTGTTGTTGTTGTTGATGATGCGCCGTGGGCGTGTGTTGAGACATGGCTGCGTGCTGTGAATAGGGGTCTCCTCGGCCATAGTGCACCACGGAGCCCAGAGCGTCGTGTTGTGAGTGGTGTGAGGACTGCGAGTGGCTCTGCTCAGTGCTACCGCCCCGACCGTCACTCAATGATCTGCTGCTCTTCTGTTGAGGGTGCTGCTGATGCTGCTGCTGATGTTGTTGTTGATGATGTTGTTGTTGTTGTTGTTGATGCTGCTTATGATGCTGTTGCTTCTTCAGCGACATCTCTAGCTGACTGTCCAGACCTGCGCCGGACCCAGCACCCCCCGTGACTCCTTGCGAGTTGGAGGTTGCACTGTGAGTACGGATGACACTCTGGAGGTGGTAGCGCTCCTCGGAACTCTTGCTCATCTCATAAGCAAGACTCTTATCAGCACTGTCGTATAGAGACCCCTTACCAGCACTGTCGTATAGAGACCCCTTACCAGCACTGTCGTATAGAGACCCCTTACTAGCGCTGTCGTATAAAGACCCCTTACTAGCGCTGTCGTATAGAGACCCCTTACTAGCGCTCTCGTATAAAGACCCCTTACTAGCGCTGTCGTATAGAGACCCCTTACTAGCGCTGTCGTATAAAGACCCCTTACTAGCGCTGTCGTATAGAGACCCCTTACCAGCACTGTCGTATAGAGAACCCTTATTACCACTCTCGTACAGAGATCCCTTATTAGCGCTGTCGTATAGAGAACCCTTATTAGCGCTGTCGTATAGAGAACCCTTATTAGCGCTCTCGTATAAAGACCCCTTACTAGCACTGTCGTATAGAGACTCCTTACTAGCGCTTCCGTATAACGACTCCTTACTAGCACTGCCGTATAACGACCCCTTACTAGCACCCTCGTAGGAGAGGCTCTTGTTACCGCTCTCGTATAGAGACCTCTTATTGGCGCTCTCATAGGCGAGGCTTTTGTTGGCGTCCTGGCTCGAGGCGACCGTCTGCTGGGACTGTGGTTGCCGTGTCTGCTGCTGCTGAGCCGACTGGGACTGGTGGTGATGGGAGGCCTGTGGTGGAGCCGCAGGGCTTTGGGACTGCAGGAGGTGCTGGATTAGGAAGTCCTCCTCATCATCGTCATCTGGAGGAGGGGGAGGTGCCCTGTCGGTCACTCCCAGCATACCAGCGTCTGACTTGGACTTGGACTGGGGGTGATAGGATTGGGAACGGGGCGCCCGTGTATCAGGGTACCCCTGTGGCGAGGGTAGGAAGGAAGGGGACAGGACTGAGGATAGGTACTTGTTGGAGCCGGCGCCAACAGGCGACTGGACAGGCCTGGACGGCGCCGGAGAGTGAAGGCCAGGCCGGATGATTCCGGAATTCCCCGAGGGGGAAGGGCTGGAGTCGGGGATGTGGTAAGAGCTACTGCCACCACTACCACCGCCGCCGCCAGCTCCGCTTCTCCCGTCCCCAGCCCCTCCACTCCCTCCACTGTTACTGCCAGATCCACCACCCGCACCCGAGCGCAGGAGAGCAGGGGAGTGTCCCGCAGCCCCGTATCCCATTTGGGGACTCCCAGCACCCCCAAGGGAGGGCGGGAGCGACCCGTACCCCGAATCCGCCCCATAGACAGAATCGGACGAGTACGACTGGCTCCCCATGGTCCCGTAGCCCTTGCTGACGCCAGAGGACCGGGCGGAGGGCAGGTCGTGGGCCTGCGGGGAGCTGAAACCTCCGTAGGACTGGGAGAGGTGGGAGGACGGGGGCTGACCGGGGGAGTAAGACTGCTGCTGGGATTGAGGCTGGGGGGGCGTCTGTCCTGTCAGGCTGCCGGGGCCAGCAGAGGGCTTGACCGAGGCCACTGGGGAGCGATAGCCAGACAGACAGGAGGACTTGGAGAGGGACTGCTGCTGTGTGGAGTTGGAGGAGGTTGGCACATTGGACTGGGTGTGCGTCTGCGGCGGGGGTTGCTGGGACTGGGCACTAGGCGGCTGCTGTCTGGAGGGCGCAGGCGTGGAATTGGACGTGGGGATGGAGTTGGAGGGACGAGCAGCCGAGGAAGAGGATGAGGAAGAGGAGGATGCGGAGGAAGCCGACGGAGGAGTGTGAGGGGTGCGGGAGGATGATCCCGCCGAGCTAGAGGAGGAGTAGCCACTGCTGGAGTTGCTCTTTGTCGCCTTGCCTCCTCCTGCTGCTGCTGCTGCTGCTGCTCCTCCTCCAGCACCTGCAGCAGAGGAAGCGGTGGAGGAAGAGGAGGGGTACGTTGACGGCTGGATGATGGGCCGGTACTGCTCGATGCGGGGGGAGGGCTTATGGTCCGAGCCCGAGGGGCTGTGCTCCTGCAAGGGGCTGCAGGAGGAGAGACCTCCTCCACCCCCTCCCCCTCCCCCACCGCCTCCTCCTCCTCCTCCTCCGCCGTGTCGGGAGTGAGACGTCGGGGCCGCCTGTTAAAAATAATAATATTAATAATAATAATAACTAAATACAATTTATTTTAAAGCACCTTTCAATACTCAAGGCCACTGCAAATCAAACAATACGACCAGTTAGAGTAAGCAATGAATGCAGACCACACTTAACTATAATACATAGCAGTGATAAAAATAAGAGAAACAATGAAAGAAGTTTTGTCATAGAGATACACAATTAAAAAAGAATGAATAAAAACCAGTATGCTGAGGAGTAGTGCATTAGTGTGTTCCTGGGTCAATGCTGTTTTTGTAGTAGTGGTGCAACCACAGTTAACGCCACTATTGTATGGCTTAAAGGTTCATTGTTTTTACTAGATTATCTTGGAAAGATATTCATAGCGTCTACATTAATTACCAATTACTCATTAAATTTATGGGCTTTAGCTTTAGTTATACCACCTGACGTTTGCTACTACAGCAGTGTTTCTCAACAGGGGTGCCGGGGCACCCTGGTGTGCCGCGGGCCCCCCTCAGGGGTGCCGCGGAAACGTGGCTGATAAATAAATTATGTAATATGAGACATATTTGTCTAAATTGATAAGCTAATCTGCCATTTAAGCACAATTAAGTAAATATAGGTCGCCCCAGTCAGCTGCAACTTTGAACGTAGGTTGTGTGACGTCTCCAAATGTGTTACTTTTCTAAGCTTTTGTGGTATCGGATGCGATGCCATGTTACGGCTTGTTGGCTTGGGGTGCCTTGAAATTTTTCATGAATTGAAAGGGTGCCTCGCCTAAAAAAAGGTTGAGAAACACTGTACTACACTACTATATTACACTCCGCTGACACTTTTATTCAAAGCGACTTTCTTTAGGTACAGGGTATTGGTTACAGTCCCTGGAGCAATATGGGGTTAGGGTTTGCTCAAGGGCACTTCAGCCATGGATGAAGGTGCTGGTAAGGGTGGGATGTGAACCTGCAGCCCTCTGATCTTAAGGCCAACGGTCTAGCCATTGAACCATGGCTGCCCCCCTTTAAGAAAACTACTACTATTAAGACAACAACATTGACCCACCTGCTGCTGCGGGTATCCTGCCACCCCACAGCTGCTCAGGTAGTGCTGGAGGGGGTGCGGCGTGGAGGAGGAGGGAGGCGGGGGTGCAGCCACCGCCTGTGCAGAGCTGGGCCTCTGGTAGTGCTTGATGACGCTGTCCTGCCGCGGCACTGTGCGCTCCTGTGGGGGCGTGGGCTGCGGCGGTGGAGGGGGTGCAGGCGCGGAGGAGAACACAGAGGCGCCATACAACTGAGAGGACTGGTCCTGCAGCTGGGACGACAGCAGGTTGAACTGATGCGACTGGAGGTGGCGCGCCTGGGCCGAGGCCGACGCCTGAGCCGAGGTCACGCCGCCCCCTGTGGGGTCGTGTCCCCCGCGATACGCCGCCGCTGCAGCCGCGGCCCCTTGCGACGACAGCAGGCGGTCGAAGCCCAGACTGGACTGCGATTGCGTCTTGATGTGCAGGAGCGGGTCGTGGGGGGACAGCAGGCCGTTGGAGGTGGGGCTGAAGGTGGGGGTGTCCTGGAGGGACACACCGGGGAAGGAGCGGCCAGAGAAGGAGGCTGGGTGCTGGTACGCAGACAGCGCCGAGGAGGACGGGAAGGAGCCCGAGCCGGGAATGGCGCCAGAGATGAAGAGCTCAGCAGGGGCCGGGGCGTGCATCGCTGAGGACAGGAGAATAAAAAAAGAGAAGAAGACGGATAAATGAGGAGATGTAGTAAGAGACCAGGAAGGAGAGAGAAGAAATGGAGGGATGGGGAGAGGAGGGGGTAAGGAGAGAGAGAGAGAGAGAGAGAGAGAGAGAGAGAGAGAGGGAGAGAGGGCGAGTGTGAGAGAGGATAGGACACAGAAAAGGACAAAGGACAGAAGGAGAACACAGAACTGGAAAGGAACATTTAAAACATCTTACGTTAACAAGTATTTGTCATATATCCAGACGACAGATAAATAACAACTAAAGGGCCAGCCAATGAGATGGCTCAGACTTTATGACTTGAAAGCAACAGCAATAAATTCCTCAGGTGATAAATCGCACAACCAAGAAAACAACTATAAACTCCTACGCTGTGCTTCATCTCATGTCAAAAGCAAGACTGGGATCGGCAAAGGGAATTAAGTAGCAGAATATATGATAAAGCACATTGTATGTAGGGTTGGTGAATACACTGAGTATACACTCGGTCGTTTAAGGTGACTAGAGGTTTTCACAGTCATCTTACAAAACTCTTACCATGCCATGCATGCTTACCATGAATTGTCTGTCTATTGTAAAAACCATCAACATTAGTATTATTATTTATAATACTATGAATATTATTATCAGAGATGCTGACATGGTTGCATAAGCAGCCTTTTGCATGTTGTATGAACTCTGGCATACAAATTGCAGATATTATTATTATTATAATGATTATGTTCGTTATTAATATCTGACGGTCAGTTGTGGTGGCATCAGCAAGCTCTACTGAACTGCCAGGAAGGAGTGCAGAACTGGGAGAGAAGGGAGGATGCGGAGTAGGGAGGCTGGGAGTCGTCGAACTTCGGATATTATATTATATTGTTATCATCATCATCATCATCATCATCATCATCATCTTCTAACAAGTGGAATCAGCAGGCTTACCGGTCTGCCATGAGGGTGTGCGGAACTGGGAGAGGAGGGAGGATGCGGAAGGACCGGGCTGGGGGCCACGCGACTCCAGCGCCGAGATCAGGTTCATCACCGAGGCGTCTGCACCAGAGGGGCTGGCATGGTGCAGTCCAGCATCAAACAGCCCCGACAAGCCTGAGAGCAGAGAGGCAAGGTGAGATACAGGGTTAGAAATGCTCAAGGAGGCTTGTACACCTTGATCGCCTTTTGCTTGCAGGTGTGGCTATTCCAACAGAGCCTCAGAAAAGACAGTCAAGATGAGGTGGGGGTTTAAGGAAAAAATCCACACAGTTCAGGTCAGTGAAAAATAGCTATCTGAAGCAGCACGCTTCTGATCTATGACATCTTCATCAGGCAAACCCCCATGGTAACAGTCCTGAGCCAGACTCGAACCCGCGACCTCACAGCAACAGCAGGCCTGACAGCAGAAGAGAACCCTGGACCGGAAACTTTGACACTTTTTAAAATAAGAAATATCTAAACTAAAATCTGACTAAATATTATCAACGTTTTCATTCTTGTTAACTCGGTCAGGCACTGAGCCTGAATTCTATTAGCTCTGCTCCAGTTTAGGAGGCAGACGTGCTACAAGTGAGCTACAAAAAAGGCTTTTAATTAAATAACATATCTGCATGAGGCTTCAGAGGGGTGTTTTAGTAGCGTTCTATGGCAAGTCCTGCTAGCTGATATTAGTTACACAAACAAACACCAAAAATCAGCACCATGCCTCATGCAACTGAATCACAAAGCACTGAACTGAATGTGAGTGAAGATTCTCAGTCATTCAGGTCACTGTATCAGGAACAACTACGCTATAAGAATCTGGATTCCCTTTGTTTTTCCGACTCCAAAATCCCAAGTCCACTTGAAGATACCTCTTTTCACTACCCTCATACTGCCAACTGGGTAACCTAGTTATTATCACTTAATAACATGCATGTTATATTTTAAGACACTTCGCAACAAAATAATATTTTTTGCTCTTGCTGCTTGGGTATCTTTGTTGTGCACAAACAGTGCACCATTTAACTGTACATTTAAAGCATCTTGCAAACACACATCAGCAGTCATTATCTCATTAAGGCGATCTGCAGGGCATGAAAGTAAATAGCCATCTGGAGGATGTGACTGTACAATACAATAAATTACATTGGATTGCACTCTGCAGATGCTTTCATCCAAACTCACAATATAAAATACAAATCAACATACTACAGAAAAGCACCAAGTGAACAAGAGTGGAACAGAGAGAAGACAGCAGGGAATAAAACCAAAAGAACAACATCTCCATGCTTGAAATCCTGAAAACATTTCCATGTCATAACTGCAGTATAAGCACATTTGAGTATCCCACGCTGTGTCTCACGCTGGATTACAGACACCATGCATGACACAAACGTCAGCCAACTGGCCATAAAATCTTACCCAAACTCCGGGCAGAGGCGCCCCACGCTGCGCCCTGACCAGAGCTACCTGGATGATGGTTGGTTGCATAGCCCTGCAAGGGGTGTGGTGAGGCGTAGGCCTGCCGATGCAGGAGGTCCGACTCAGGGTGGGACGACCTGGAGCTGCCATAGACCAGGCTGGATGGAGGGGAGGGAGGAGGGGAAAGAGAGAGGGATTAAATCACAACCAAACAAAATCAATGATAGTCTGCTCTCTCTGCTGCATGTCTTAGGAACATGCAAAAGGTATCGTTGGCAAACGGGCTGACAAACGTTTTTCTATTCTACTCCACTGAATATTCAAGGTCTGGCACAAAAACAACAGCAATATGGGTGCTTGATGAGAACCATATGTAGGCTACGTTTTGACTTGCAATACAGAAGTGGAAAATGGATGGGCTATCCTGAGACAAAATAGGTCGGAGTGTTTGCAGAAGCGCAGCTGCACAAGCTTCTAGTCTAGTGTCTAAAGCCAGACTAATTTCACCCCATGAGCAATTTTGAGAATCCTGCAGCGCTCAAGTACCACCAATGATGGTTGGCAGCAGAGGCAGTTTAGTACAAATTTCATGCAGCAGGCATAGTAGACAATCTGCACGGCAAAAGACTTACAAACGCGAAACCAATTTCCTACAGCTTTCGAGATGTTTTGTGTGTGCACTCCGCCTGGCTAGCTAACCTGCTCAACAAAACAGAGCTCTTAGACACATCTCACTCCATGTTAGAAATTAATGGACAATTGGTTGGATACTAGAAATTATTGATATGGCGCTATGTATTTGGGTAGTCTACCTTTCACATGGACTGCTAGTTTCCATGTGCGCTGCAGGCACCGTTTTTCGCTATACAAGTTAGCATCGGCTCGGCTGCAGCTTGGTTTCCATCAGTCACAGAGGCCTGCCGAAGGCCTTGCTAGCTGACCTGGCTAGCGCGTTGTTGGTCAGTGGTCATAACTTGCATATAGAGCTCGAAAGTCCCGCCCCTTAGTTCCGCGTTTCACGGGACCTCAGTTGACCATCTAACAACATGGTAGCGAGTAAATATCTTCTGATCTCAGTCATGATATGCGCTGGGCTCCAAATATGCTGTTTAAGAGGATAGATAAAGATTATTCAAGCAGAAGTATCAATGTTTTGTTCCGAGGCCGTCGGCATGAAAAATGTGAAGAAACACAGCTTTCTAAAAAGTTTAGGGGTTCATACGAAAAATTAGGCAAAAATATCAGAAACAACATATATGGAGCTCGTGGCACAACTCGAAGGGGATCGAAATGCCATTTTAATACCGCCATTGGATTACATGCTACGATTTTCGGCTAAAAACGCCGTTGAGGTCCCATGAAATCGGGGGAAGTGACGTCACTTTCTAGCTCTATTACTTCACTAAATGCCTCTTGTTAAATGTCTGTATTGTAGTCATTACACCCGTTGTCACTTACGACACGGTCTTGGCGTTAGCAGGTGTACTGGAGAGAATTTGAGTCAACAGACAGGGAAGCGCGGATTTATGGTGGAGGCTAATTGTGGCTCGTGCTAAGCAATTAACTTTGGGCATGGAAGAAGAAACATGTTAAATATTGGCGTCACGCGCGTCAGTAGGAGAGCTAATTACTTGTGGAAATGTGGTGGCCTACATAGAATGAAATACGGGTAAACGTCTTGGTTTTACAACACTGGTAAATATAATAATTTCGCTCACATTTAATTTAAGAAAATGTAAACTGCTGTCTATTTCGGCCATATTTTTCGCGGCAATGCATATTGAAATAGTGCATAATAGCAGACAGTCGGATAATGATTCTAATTTGAAATCGTGCCATGTTTTGTCATTTGAAACAAAAGGCGTCATTATATTTATCAATCTCATGTGTCCTCTCGTCACTATGAAAAACAGCATCCCAGACGAAGTGTCATCTTAATGGGAAGCGTGAATTATTGCAAAACGATTCAGTAATTTAAAGTAAATAAATAAATAAATGCATGGCAAGAGCACAAGCCCGCCCTCCCATTCCTCTCCACCCAAAATCCTTGTGTCTACCTTCCAAGCCACATTAGGTTTGTCAATCACATTCCTAGGCTTTGCAAGACCCCAACCCCCTCCGACATGCAGCTCTCTCTCTTCCATTGATACCGCTCAGATGGAGGGTAGACACCTTTGCAGCGCCACTAACCCGTGAACTGTTAGGTCACAACAAAAAAACCCGACAAGGTCCAAATGACGACGGGGAAATCGTGCAATGTTAAGTTCTACATTATTACACAGTTTATGACTTGCATAACAACAATGCAATGCATATGGTCAATTTCTTACCTTGCCTTTGCAGATCGCTCATAGCTCCATCCTGCCCCAGCGCCAAGATCACCAAAGCCCGCTCCCGGGTAATTTCTATCCATTAGTGAAATATGTGCGAGAGAGCTGATGGAAGCAGCGGAACGCGGGTTCCAATAATCCCGACTGCACGACTAGGTCTTCGTGACTGTCAGGTTCTGTACATTATCCTCCTCTAAAAAAGCAAATCCATGCGAGAGGAAACACGGCATATTGAGAGGGAGAGAAATGGAGGAGAGGGTAGTAGAGGGGCTGTTCACCGTCCTCTGCAAATAATAATAATAAACACTTCCTCCTGTCTGCCTCTCCCTCTCTTACCTTTACGGAAAAACCATTATCTACAAAAATCCATAGATGTGGCGCAAAAAAGATACTGAAATGCAATTCGGAGGCCAATAAATTACTGATGTACACATATGACCGTACACGTCCTTTCCTCCGCCTCTCCTGTGTCTCTCCGCTTACTTTACTTGAGTCGAAAGGTAAGCTAAATGGCTACGCACACAGGCTGAATTAACGGTTAATACATTATAGTCTAAAATCTGAAGCAAACACTTTCGCGAATTAAGGAGTAAGTGTAAACATAATGCATTTCGCTATGGCATGCAACATTTCTATCCCACCCCAAAAAATTGTTGTGAGCTAGCTAGCATCGAGCTAGCCCTGTCGACGCATCCGACTAAGATGGTGTTGCTCTATTTTCATATTTTCGTCCTCCCTTTGTTTTCGCGTTTTGAGAAAGAGACGATGATCCGCTACTCTACAAACGACCAACTTCATGCATCCGATTTAATACTACTAGCATTTGAGATCGCGGCCTCGGTTTTTTCATATTATTAGTCATTTTCCCTTGAAGACGCCATTTTTGAAGGCGACTGTTTCTCTCTCCTCCCTCCCCTCTCTTGTACACGAACTCACGCGTAGTCGGCCCCCTCCACCTCTCTCCACTCTCCCCTCACTCACTCACTAAGCTCTGCCGACAGAAATTCCCAGAATACATCTCACCCTTGTATTCAACATAAATGTCCAAACTGACGATTGACAAGGAAAGGCGAAGGGGGAACAATGTGAAAGATAAAACGACAGGGCGCACGTTTGATTTGAGTTTAAACAGCAAGCTAGGGGCTCTGCCGATGAATTCACTACTAGAATGGTTGCAATTGCTCAAATGCATATTCTTTCATTTTCCATGCTAAAAATAGATCAAAGCAAGGAAAGTGTTTTTTCTTATGTAATAAAAGGTTTCATGGAAAGCAATTTCACTTGAGCTATAGTTTGGTTATCTGTCAGCTTGTTTTCAAGCTACTTTTTTATGTCGGAAGCAGCTGAGACGCATGATTTTATTGCATAAAGAGGCGTTGTATGTGCGAACGATGTTCATTTGATCGCAGAAATGATGTGTGTGATGCCTTGCACAATCTGGTACAGTATGTCCATGACAAAATGACAAATGTGCGTCTCTTTGCTGCCCTCTGGCGGCCACTAAAGGGAATTGGTTATGAAATAACAAATTCTGCTGTTGCTATGAGGACTCCATTCAGCATGGGTAACTTTAGGCAATTAAAAATAGAGCAGAAAAAAAGATTAATTCATCTCTAATATTCCTGCCCCAAAACTCTGCCAAATGTTCCCATAATTTAAAGGGTAATTTGCTGACAATGGCTGGGAAAGCGATAGTTGGCCCACGGATGGTGATGATAGAGTAGGCCTACTTTTATTAATCCCGAAGGAAATTAAATTAGCCCCGACACTTATGACAGAATATTATGACAATATATTGTTCAGCCAATGCATTGAGTTTTTTGTTTGTTTGTTTGTTTTTTAGTTGCAATTTACAACATGTAGGGTAGCCTATGGGATGCAGCAGTAGGGCTCAACTAATGATCAGGTCAGGTCAGCTTTTATTGTCACTTTCTTCATATGCACAAGTCATACAAGAAAAATGAAATTATGTTTCTCTCGCTATACCATGCCAAGACATAGATATACACTGGACTGACATTTTACAGACTGACAAAGTGCAAGACAGGGCAGGTAACAGTGATGGACAACAATAAATGATTAATGATAAATACAATGAACATTGAACATTGAACATTGTATGCAAAGGATAAACAAGCAGCGCTGGTGCTTTGTATGTTGCAGAATCCAGGCAGTTCTTCTTAGTGGAGGACTGAGGTAGTTCAGGTAGGGTGCAGAGGTTGTGTGTGTTCCTTTTCCTTTTCCTGCTCTGCATAGACTGGATGATGAAGGAAACCACCCACAATAGTCAAACCGGCATACAGTGGGGTCTGACTACACAACTCGAAGATCTGGACTTTGCAGATGACCTGGCCCTACTGTCACACACCCACAAACAAATGCAAGAAAAATCAGAAAAAACTAGAGACAACTGCTGCACTGCTTGGACTGAAAATAAACTCATTAAAGACCAAAATCATGCACATCAACAGCAAAAACACAATGCCCATAACCATGAACCACCAGACACTAGAGGATGTAAACACCTTCACATACCTTGGCAGCATAATTTCAGTGGAAGGCGGCACAGAGGAGGATGTCCAGGCCAGAATTGGAAAGGCAAGGGCAACCTACAACATGCTAAGAAATATCTGGAAGGCAAAAAAAAAACTGTCACTCAAAACCAAACTGCAGATCTTTAACTCAAATGTGAAGACCACTTTACTCTATGGCTCAGAAACCTGGAGAATCACCACCACCATAATCAATAAACTGCAAACATTCATCAACACATGCCTCAGACGCCTCCTGGGAATCTTCTGGCCCAATACCATCACTAATGCCAACCTGTGGGAACTCACCAAACAAGACCCAATAGAAATACAAATACGTAGGCGAAAATGGAAGTGGATAGGACATACACTAAGACGAAAAGAAGCAATAGCCAAACAAGCTCTCACCTGGAACCCACAGGGTAAAAGAAAAAGAGGCAGACCAAGAACCTCCTGGAGAAGAACTGTCGAGCAGGAAATGAAGGAAGAAGGACTATCGTGGCAACAACTAGAGCGGAGGGACCAAGACAGGAGAGGATGGAAGACTTTCGTCAATGGCCTATGTTCCTATGGGAATTTAAAGGCCTAAGTAAGTAAGTGTGTGTGTGTGTGTGTGTGTGTGTGTGTGTGTGTGTGTGTGTGTGTGTGTGTGTGTGTGTGTGTGTGTGTGTGTGTGTGTGTGTGTGTGTGATAAGGCTAGATTTACCATCTATGTTGATGCATTCAGTGCTTGGAACAGCACAATGAAGCGTCTGACTTTTATGTGGATTTCTTTTATAAGGGTCTATTTCGCCCATGAGGATGGCCTTCGAACCCACACATACAAAGCATAATGGATAAGCAGTCCATCGCCTTAACCACTCAACCTTCTCATACCTGTGTTTTTTTCGTGGTTAGTCTTACTTACGCTTTCACTTATAACTGAGTGTAATTGTAGAGTAAAGTATCATTTTCTAATCCCTCTGAGCTCAGTTAGCATGGATACAGTACATACAGAGTACACTGGACCTTACACATATAATCTCACATATGTTATAATAGCCTGACATACATTTACCCAAATGCAGATCCGAGAGAGAGAGAGAGAGAGAGAGAGAGAGAGAGAGAGAGAGAGAGAGAGAGAGAGAGAGAGAGATACACAAATAGTCATAAAGTTTTTAAAAAAGTGAAAAATGTGCAAAACGTGTCCAGGAGTTGGTCTATCAATGTCACTTTATAGGTTATAGATAGGTTATATATGTTCTACTTTATGATCCAAGGCAAGAGTTTACTGTTTTTGAGCATAAATATATTTTGCGCATGCAAAAAAAAATTGAGCATAGGCTTACAATCTGATAAAATCTCATCTTATTATGTAGCCTATTATGATGTAAGAAAGATAGGGAGTTACTTCTTTAAGGAACCTTTGATTGGAGGTCCTAGACCTAGAGGTCCTCAGAGGAACCATGTTGTTTTCCCCACAACTTCACTGCCTTACAAAGCAAAATGGTAGTAACTGCATTGTTGTTTAAAAAAATGAGTTTTTTTATTTGAATTACATAGCCTACCTACGTATATATCAAAAATATGAAGTTAAATCAAATTATTGATCTGCAAAGGATGTGGGAATATAAAGTAAAGTAATAGCTTCATGTCAATAATCTGAACATTACCAAATAGCGTAGGCCTATTATAGGCCTGTTATTTTATATGCCAGTGGTGCACTAACTGACAGACCTAGACTGTGGTTGATTGTGAAAGTGTGTGCGTAGGAAAACAATAGATGGCACCAAGGAAGCCCTTGCCTGGAATCTACTGCGCTGGTATTTAGAGTAGAGTAGAGTAGAGAAACTTTATTGATCCCCAGGGGGAAATTCAGGTGTCAAGTAGCTACATAAAAACAAACACAGACACAGACACAGACACACACAGACACAGACACAGACACAGACACACACACATGCCAAGAGGTTCCAGATCTGGGCCAGCTCTGGCATCTCAGGCAGTCCAATCCCCAATAATGATGTCTTTCTTAGTGTCCTTCTGTATACTGTTAAACAGTTGAATGGCCCAAGGGACAAAGGACCTCCTTAGCCTGTCTGTCCTGCAGGTGAAAGCACGGAGTCTGTGACTGAACAGACTCAGTTGGTTAGTGAAGGTGGCATTAAGGGGGTGATGATGATTATCCATAATAGAGTCCAGTCTGCTCAGTGTTCTGCTCTCAGCTGTTGAGGTGAGTGACTGCAGCTCCATGCCCACCACTGACCCCGCCTTCCTCACCAGTCTGTCAAGGCGTCCAGCATCTCTCTTCCTAATGCTTCCACCCCAGCAAGTCACAGCGTAGAAGAGCACACTGGCCATGACAGACTGGTAAAACATAAGCAGAAGTTGGCTGCAGACATTGAAGGACCTCAGCCTTCTGAGGAAATAGAGCCTGCTTTGGCCTTTCCTGTAAAGTGCATCAGAATTTGTGGACCAGTCCAGCTTATTGTCAAGGTGCACTCCTAAGTACTTATAAGTATTTGGGGGCATTGTCATGATATAGTTTGGAACCCCTGGTCTGGAATGATTTTAAAGTATAATTTTGATCAGTTCGGAGCTATGCAGTTACTGTTTCTTGCTTTGTAGGGCAGTTTAGGTTCTTCAGAGAACTTTTACAGCATGATCCAGATGAAGGCTCTTCGAGGAACCTTCAACTGTTACAGGAATCTTCCAGAAGCAGGCACTGTGTAATATTTTTGCAGCTTATTTCCAGAATTCATGCTGCCCATTCAGAAATGTTACCTTTTCTTGGTTACCACCACTATTAAATTCTAAGTATTCATTACGACTGGAAAATTACACTTTTCATACATGAAAAGGGGGATCTTCTCGGGTCTGCCATTTTGAATTTCAAGAAATATGCTTTGTTATATGAAGAGTTCAGATGCAAAACCCCCTAAGTGCCTTTTCAGAAAATAATCTTAATTCATTTTTATTTAATGCAAAGCTATCAAAATTGCATATTTTTTTATTTTACTTATGTAATATAACTATTTATATGTATTATCAATTACATCAATGAAAACCAAACCGACAACGGAGGTTCTCTAAAAATATAGAAGTGCAGGTCTTCAGAAATGGAGTTAGGGGGTTTTGCATCTGAACTCTTCATATATTTATACACAAAAAAATATATTTATATATATTCTCAGATAGGGCACTGGAGGGGAGACAGGTGAGATGGGAGAGAGGGGAAGAATCGGGAAATGACCCGGGCAGGGAATCGGACCCGGTTTGCCCATGTAGCAGTCCAGTGCCCAGCCAGTAGAGCCACAGCTGGACCAGAAATATACATTTTTAGCTGCAAAACTTACTATACTTTGGTCATACTAGTAAATATTAGTTTATTATTCAGTAAATATTCAAGAAAGGATTACATTTGGCTATAGGCAGTTTCAATGAGTAGCATAGTTGCAATATCTTCTCTGGTCACCTTTAAAAAGCCTCTGTGTACACCTGGGCTCGTGGCCAATCAGCTATTAAGGATAAGGTTAAGGATACGTCAGGACCAGGAATTATACATGAGAACAGACAGATTGGGCAGAGTCAGACAAAATGTAACACTAAATTCCTTGCAGTATGGGTGAGCTCAACCCCACTGTTCACCACAGCATGATATAATGAGCAGGTAATTAACAACACAATTCAGGTGAAGTTTACAAAAGGACAGAGAGTGAGTGGGTGGGTGAGTGAGTGGTAGGAGATGGTGAAGATCATTATCTATCAATCGATCAATCAATCAATCAATCAAAATGTATTTATATAGCACATTATCACAACTAAGATGACTCAAAGTGCGTTCAACATTCCCAAATTCCCACACCAGCTCTGGAGGCTGCCAAGAAGGCACCAAGTGTTGGTTCACGTGAGAGTGCGCGCACACGCATACACACACACACACACACACACACACACACACACACACACACACACACACACACACACACACACACACACACACACACAAATAGTAATAGTCACTCGTCTACCATGCGGCTGACCCGGGTTCGATTCCTGGGTCCTTTGAGGGCCCTTCTCCGTCTCTCTCTCCCCACTTGCTTCCTGTCACCACCCTCACAGTCTTATCATAAATAAAGTCAGAAGATAAAAAAATTGAAAAAAAAAAT
>NC_085873.1:2382271-2392271 GCF_034702125.1 Engraulis encrasicolus
CCATTTGAATCATACAAAACATATGTAAATCTTCAGTTCCTTAAACTGTAAATGTGAATCATTCATCCGTACTTTTATTTGCTGGGAGATTGGTACTTTGAGAAGGTGCCATTTAATGGAAAATATAACTGGTGTGGACTTCTGCTTGTGATTGTAACCTTTAATGAGAAATTGTTTGCCTTTGTGTTATTACGCTTACAACAATGATGAATGAACAGCATTTGTGATGACATCTTGTAGGCTATGTATTCAATGTTTTTCAGACACATGTAACTTGTATGTTCTCTGGCTTGCCTTAACGTGCATGGTGCCTTCTGTATTGTTGGTGATTTGAACACAATTGCATTAATCTGATTAATCTGATAATGTTATTGGTTTGGTTTACTTACGCTTACTTTACATGAGCTTAAAGCAGAGCTGCAGAGTCTTAGCACATGGCATGAGTGCTATACGTGGTAGAAGCCAGGGCTCAAACATGATGATGCAGGTGGAAAAAACCCACTAGCTTCTGTAACCATCACCCATTGCAGAGCCATTTGCTAACACTTGTAGTAGCTGATGGCAGAGTAGCCTAAGCGTGCGAGAGTATAAGAATGAAGTTGTTTTAGTCCGATTTGAAAGTTTCTGGGACTTTGACCTCGCAGAAGGTCAAACGGGAAGGTCACCCTATATGTCGTAAAACATGAGCATTTCCTCGACTACAGTTAGCTTACTGTGATGTGTAGCATTTTGTCATGGTGATGGGCATGGCATAATTTATGTTAAATGCTAACCTGAAATGGTGTCATGGTATGGAAACATAGCCTCCTCTGAACATCAGATTGCCACGTGGTGTCAAGTCTAGACAGCAGTAGTAGCAGGAGCAGCATCTGCAGCGCTTGGAGCCATCACAGAAGAAGACAGAACAAAATGTGTTGACCTTTAACCCCTTGTGAAGCAAGATGGCCTTCGCTCATATATTATCCCTCCCAGGGGTCATGCGCGCATGCTTAACAGCTTAACATGTGCAGGTCAACATACGTTTCAATAGAGACGCATACTGTACTTTACGCAAGTGCAGGACTTCACAGAAGCCACAGCTGAAGACAGTCGTGATGTAATATTGAATAAGCACGAGTCACATTAGATATAATGGCGCCATACGAATTGCGCCATCAAACCAACATTGCAATTAATGGCTGCCCTCTACTGACAGACAGGCCATGTGTGCATGTGTGTGTGTGTGTAATATGGACGGCCTTTGAAACGCCAGGACGGCACCACGTGATGGACCAGTTGTGCTGCCAGTCCTTGGCTCTAGATCTGGCGGAGGGGGGCGTGGGGGTCGGCCATGCATATGTGCTAACATATAAATAGCGGGGGCAACCGAAATAGCCCGCCAGCCTCACATGTGTAACCTATGGGAGCCCGGAGCCTGACAAGTTACCCCCGATTGGGGTTGGGGGTGTTCATGTTTCTCGCTCTGCCTGACCGCCAACAAACAGCACCCCCGTTTACCCCACCAACCCCCCTCAGCTGCTCTTTGGTGTTAAGTAGCCATGCTCATGTAGACGTGACACAGACCCTGCTGCCCTAAGCAGGGTTCAAAGGTTAGCTGTGGTCATATAGCATTACACTAGGTGAGGGACACTAGCGTATAGGACGAACAGGACATTGCAGCTACACGTGACACACAGCATTGACCCTTTGTTGGCATTTGGACCAAAGCGAGGTGCTCGTGCAACCTTCCCCTGTCAAGCGGCACCCTCACTCAACTACACTGACCTCTGGAAAGGTTACTTCAGAGATCCATACTGTAACATACCAACTCTGGCCAATGACCAGTGAGGGAAAATAGTCTGGTGGTGGGTGGCTCTTGTGCACATACACTAGCCTGTCCCTTAACGTTGGTGGTATTAGCAGTGCCCAGATCAGCGTCTCTCCTGGGTCCAAAATAAATTGTGCTGATTGCTGAAATACTTGAAGCAATAGGTTTGCCTCAGATGTCTGCGCGAACATGTTTCCATGCGAGGATACACACAGGCTCTCTCCTGTCTCTCTCTCTCTTTTTTGAGAGGCTGTCAGTAGTCTAACGCCAGCATTTTGTCAAGCAAACACAATTCAATCCGACCTCAATCTGGCGCCCCTAGTTCCTGAGTTCAACCATATCATACCCCTCTTTTTTGGAAGGCTGGCAGTATCATATTACTGGTTTTGTTTCATGCAAACAAAACCCGACGTATATATAGCACTCCTAGAAATTGTGGGGGTCCTAAAACAAATAAACAATAAACAGCAACAGCAAATTTGGGGCCCCATGTCTCTAGTATTATAGTCTTTATAGTTTTTTTCTTTTGGAAAGGTAGTTTGTATTTCCTCAAGAAAACAACATTTTACCTAAATCAGGCAGTAGCCCAGTGGTGCTGACAACAAAGCCCCTACTTTATTGCCCCCTATCTTAGTGAAGCCCATGTAAAAAGCCCATATAAAATGCGAATGCTTACTAATGCTTAAATAATGTGAATAAATCAAAATGAGCGCAATGCCCCGGATGAAGTTGGTATCCCTTAAGAAAATCCACCATGGTTTTTAGGAAGTAACCATGGTTCTACCATGATATGTCGTGGCTACTCTCAGCACTCTAAACCAACAATAGTATGGCTTATCTAGGTTTTATTTTTTCGGTTATCATGAAAACCATGGTTATTTTCAAAATGTAATATGGCATCTAACATCTGACCTAAAAACACTGAACCTTTTTGTAACCCATGGCGGGTGCCCTTTGTTGTTGTCTGGCCCAGGGGGCCATGGAGTCATAATCCTTACCTGGTGTGTCCACCCGCAGTGTTATTTGTCACCTGCAGGTGGCACCAAAAATGCAAACATCATGTGCGTGTAGCATTGGCCAGGGGGCCATGTTGTCATCTCTGACTGCTCTTGTTTTGTTCTTCTCTTCTCCGTAGTGTCCAGGGGAAAGGAGCAGAGGCCTGCAAGGACCTGATTGAGGCCTTCAATGCCTGCGTGAAGAGTGCAGCTTCGTGAGAACATGATCACGCTTCTACATCACAAGTAGGTGACTTTCAATTCAGTTCAATTCAAGTGTATGTGCCAGACTTACAAGTCCAAAACCACACAGGACAGATTCATAACAATGAAAAAAGAAAACAGAGACACGGATAGAAGAATTACAATACAGACATCTCATGTGAAGTATTCATCAACTCACAATATGACCTTTATGGCTACCAGTAGTTGTGGTATGCAAGTTGTACACGGGAAAAAATGTGGTAATAACAATACCATTTGGCTTGATATGGAAACTTTTATTGCCTTCCTTCCACACTCTGATTGCTTGTGCTTAAGACCATTGCAGTATTCAGGAATTATGAGATCTTTGTTATATTGTTGCCCTCTTTTTTCTGTCGCATGCACTGAACTGTGCTGGTCTCTAAGCAGATTTCATGTATGTCATATTTTCTTCCTGACAAACTCTGAAATGTTTTGTTTTCCTTCACCCCCCCCCNCCCAAAAAAAAAAGGTCCATCATGATGAATTTGAGGGGCTGAGTCTACCATGTTTCCCAGCATTCCCTATAATGCACACTGCACTGGACTAAACCATCTTTTGGACGGGAGTAGGGGGATGCCCGTCTTCAGGAGGCCATGCATGGGATAGAAGCTCCCCCACCACCATCCCCCTTTTTGATCGATCCATCCTGCAATGCCAATGTTTCTACTATGTCCCTGATACAGTTCATGTATATATGTGCCAGAAGAAAACAAGAAAATGATGATTTTAAATGTGATACTGTACTGTCTGTGTACATGTCATTTCATAATAAGTTAAGTGCAGCAAGTGAATTGAATTGAATTTCAGCGCTATCTATGTATTTTATTAGGATGTCTGGATCTCTGATAATAAAACGAATTTAAACCACACACACCACATTTCGCAAGTGATTGTGTGTGTGTGTGTGTGTGTGTGTGTGTGTGTGTGTGTGTGTGTGTGTGTGTGTGTGTGAGAGAGAGAGAGAGAGAGAGAGAGAGAGAGAGAGAGAGAGAGAGAGAGAGAGAGAGAGAGAGAGAGAGAGAGAGAGAGAGAGAGAGAGTCTTCTTTAGAAAAGGGAATTAACAGCAGCAAAATAAACTTGGCACGTATTCAGAGCTCAGACACACAGAGTGAGGATTATCCAACAATTCATGATGGCAGGTGATTTGTAGTGCCACGTGCAAGCACGAGATTAAGCCGGGTGAACTGACAGCCGGAGAAAAAAAGAGCGCCGAGATGGGCCAACATGGCCAACATGATTTAAAGAATAATTCTTCGCAAAAGTGGATTAGGGCAAGTTAAAGCCCCGAATGCGAAGAGGTGAGGCAAAGAGACCACGGAGGCAAACCAGCAAAGCGCATTTAAGAATCCGGGAGGGAGGGGACACGGGGATGGAGAGGGAGTGGGACCCGGATGCTGATGCGAACGCGGAGAAGGAAGAGGGGAGAGAAAACAACGATTTACTGGAAGGGGCATTTTTGACACAAATATACGAAGGAATGACATTTTTCACTGCACGTCTTTTTTCATTCTGTGGGATTCGCGTAATTTGACATCAAAGGACGTATTCGCCATATCTGGAGACGACAACCGCTGCATGAATGAAACCCTACCCGGTGAAGGAGGACACAGTGGAGGAGAGAGCGGGGGAAGATGCTGTGATACGCGCGTAGGGAGGGACAGAGCGAAAGGGAGGGGGAGGGTGCATCGCTAAAGATGGTTGTTTTGCCAGAAACAAGCGTATCCCCCGATAAAGCCTCTACAATGTGTCATGGTGGAAAAACGTGTCTAGTAGAAGAACCGAACTTTCCCGAGGTTATATTTTGACATATCTCTATGTATCGATAAGGGAGGTCAGCGAGAGAAGATGTGGGGACGACTTGTTTGTTTAACAAAAAGGGTAGCATGCTGGGTCCCCTACCTGTGATATAGGCCTAGCACCGGTTTCATATTTGACTTGTCAATAGATAACTGTCATCCCACATCTATTTGCTCCGCATTACTGGTGTAATACACTGGATGAAATTCGGACTGGACGATCCGATTACAGATACAGTTGTGGTGAGGAAAGTCTGTGGGATAAAACGTCCTGGAACGTTCTAGTGCGCGCAGTATTATATTTATTATCACAACTTCGCTGGCTTTGCAGCTCGCCTTGCTGCAGTTTCCAGTAGAATAGATGTGTATGGCGTTAGAATTGATTATGACAGAGTGATACATGGTCCGCTTTGACCAGCATCAATGGACTCAGCCATTAGCCCACTATAGCTACCCGTAGCATCCTGTGCCTGTCAATATTTTTTCCAAGCATGGCATAGCAGCAAAGATTTGAGCTATTTCTATCATCCATCATGAATTCGCGATTGCATATCATGGCACACTTTAGACACGTAGATAGAGTGAAACAGTTGACCTCGTAGCAAAACCGCACCTGCGCTATTTCCCATAGAACCGCACGACATAGGCTAACGCGCAAGGCCCGGAGAATTAAGAAGTCAGCTACCACTACCGAGTACATATCACCTGCCACCTGAAGTAGCCTAGCCCTTTACACAGGCACCCCTCTGGCGCCGGAACGCCGCGTTCATGACTCTCCCATTGCAGTAGGGCAGGTGAGGTTACGCGCAAACTACAAGACACTTCATTCTCTGCACAGGTTCATATTATGTCGAGTAAAGAAATGTCGGTGACCCAGTCTGCTCAGTATGTGGGTCCCTACCGATTGGAGAAGACCCTGGGGAAGGGGCAAACAGGTAAGAGGCGGGCACAATATCAGTGCGTAATTTTGCTTGCACAGACGATGTCTCTGGGTTTTAGAAGTTACCAAAGCTTTTCAGCATGATGTAATTCGTCACATTTTGTGTGTGTGTGTGTGTGTGTGTGTGTGTGTGTGTGTGTGTGTGTGTGTTTTAAAAGGTTTGGTTAAACTTGGAGTCCACTGCATCACTGGACAGAAAGTTGCCATTAAAATAGTGAACCGGGAGAAGCTCTCCGAGTCTGTCTTAATGAAGGTAGGAAACGAAGCACTTAGCAGTTTTATGGCAAATACCTCTTTTTGGACCATTTTATCAATTAATTGCATTTCTCTTTGCCTTTGCCAGTCCAACTGCTGCTACACTTAACACAGTCTGTCAACTTGTCTGAGAATTGCAAATACTTTTTTCCTAAACGGCTTTCCCAGAATTGATGTAACACAATGTCTAATAACAATATGACTAACTGCAAAGACTGAATGAATAATAATTTGTAATAGAGTGTTGTAGCTATCTGTTGTTTGTAGCAAATTTGGCAATATTCACAACACGTTGCATTGCAAGATACTATGAATATCTTTACTATCTCTAACTTTCATCTTCTGCAAACTTATCTCGTTGTCTGTCCACATCTCTCTCTCTCTCTCTCTCTCTCTCTCTCTCTCTCTCTCTCTCTCTCTCTCTCTCTCTCTGCCTAGGTGGAGAGAGAAATTGCCATTCTGAAGCTGATAGAGCATCCGCATGTGCTGAAACTGCATGACGTTTATGAGAATAACAAATATTTGTGAGTCCTTTAACCTTCTTCCTATTGGGACCTGTCCTGTCAGTCTATGATTGCATCTCAACATCTGTCCTGCAGTTGTCCTTCTGTCCTCTGGCCTTGGGCTTCCTCTCTCGCCCCCTTTTGAGAAATCATAGAGGGAATCAAGGGAGGAGGTGTAACTGATGTCATCTGCGCTAGTTTGCCACTCGGGACTCGAACCCGCGAGCTACCAGTCAATGCTCCAGCTTCGGGCATGAGAGACACAGCACGATACCAGAGAGAGTAGAGAAAGAGAGGTTCCATTGGCCCATTGTTTCCGGGTTCTATTATTGCAAGGGGGATTGGGGGGAAATCCCCCTTTAGGCAGACCTAGGCAGACCTAAGGACTGTTCTATTCAATGCTAGGAGCATTATGACACGCCCCTTTAGGCAGACCGGAACCTGGTCATGTTAGGTGCCCATAGCAACCTATTACATTGGCATATCTCTATATACTTAAAGAATCTCTGACGATACTGCTGAGCTCAAGGCCCAGACTGATACTGTAGCTCATTGCTATTGATGCTGTATGAGGCTTCAGGAGGGAGGTTTACTAGTGTTGTATGAGAAACTCTACTAGTTGACATCCGATACAGATGCATCTGCATATGCATCTGTAACGGAGATGGTAATGGTCCCCATCTATGGCGTCTTTCCTCCCTCCTCTGGCCTCTTCCCTTCCTCAAACACACCGAGTCTCAAGGCTGGAGGCTGGAGAAAGCAACTTGAGGACAGATGAAACTGATGAATGTACAGCAATGTACTGTATGTCTACAACAAGTCCCTACACTGATTTCTCAGTCTGTCTGCTAGATGTGCCTGTCTGTGTGGTGGTGGATTGTCTGTGTGTCTGTCTGTGTTTCCTCCTGTCCAACCTTCCATCCCTCTGTCCTGTATGGCATATCTTTCTGTCCGTCTTATATCTGTCTACCACTTTGTTACTGTTGGAACCTGTGTCTCAGTATTCCGTCTGTCTGTCTGTCTGTCTGTCTGTCTGTCTGTCTGTCTGTCTGCCTGACTGTCTCTCTGACTGAGTGTCAGTCTACCTGTCAATCTGTCTGTTACCAACTGTAAACCACTGTTCTGTGGTGTTAATTCAAAGCCTAGAGAAGATTTAAACATATTTTAGTGTGTACTTAGTCCCAGAGTGCTCCCTAAGTGATTTGAACGCCGCATCTTGTGCCATGCGCCCCTGCTGTTTTCTCAGATACCTTGTCCTGGAGCATGTGTCGGGTGGGGAGCTGTTTGATTACCTGGTGAAGAAAGGCAGACTGACGCCCAAAGAGGCCCGCAAGTTCTTCAGGCAAATCATCTCAGCCCTGGACTTCTGCCACAGCCACTCCATCTGGTCAGTGTCATAGAGCGCAGAGAGTCTCTCATGCACAGAGTATTCCAGTTTTGAACGGAATATTGCCTACAGGGCCCTAAATTAACATTCATGAAATCTTACTAGCCAAACACCCACTCAATAATGGCTCAAAGTGGCTAGTAAGTTGGTCTTTTCTACTCGCCAATATTTTGCCAGCATTTGGCCAGTTGGCTGGTGTTAATTTAGAGCTCTGATTGCCTGTATTCGGTTTGAAAGAAGGTCTGTAATATTTTGTTTACATGTGTGAAACAGCGTTCTGCAACTTGGATATTCCAGAAGCTTGGCCACCTTCAAAATGAGTAAAGAGTTTACTTTTCATGTGCCGTGCGCAATGGAATATAATGTGGTAATACATTACTCCACAATCTTGCAACAGACATAGTGTAGTAGTTCATATATTACTTAGTAATAGCCTTAATACAGTGTCTCCTGCAGAATTTTGTTAGTCAAGGTGGTGGGGTGGTTAGTGGTTAGAGACAAATGACCATCATCGTTGGAAAGGCCATGTTGTGCAGTTTCATATGAAATATGATGTGAAGACCTCCAAAAATGAATGCTTACACATTGTTTGGATAATTTTCTAGTACACAATCTTAATTCAGTCAAGGTGGTAGCTAAGTCTTGTAAATGGACATGCACAGCAGTGTGGAAAGGTTATTCATGTGTGACCAAAAGTGATCATCAATATTGAATATAGAATTCAAGGTGACTTGTTAAGCACTTGGAAAAATGAGACTTGGACTTCGGAATTTAATTGGCTTTGGAACGATTTGGATTTGGACTTGACTCGGTCAAATGTGTCTCATCTTGTGACTTGACTCCGACTTGATTGGAAGGACTTGAGTCTTGCTGTACTTGTGACTTGCAAATGAGTGACTTGGTCCCATCTCTGAGACTAATCGACAGTCGACTGTACATTATTGTAATATACTGTAAATGATTGTCTATGACCTATCGTGTGTTATGTTATGTGTGATTCGCCAGTCATTGAGACATGAAGCTGGAGTGATGTACTGTTTCAGCCATTAAGACCCAGAGAGAGGAATTCGTATTTAACGATTTAATGTTAACATAGTTGACAATGGAATTGGCATAAGTAGACAGTATTTGGCGTAGGTCCAATCATCAGCCTGGGTCTTGCGCTGGCGGATCCAGTAGAGCCTGCCGTAGCCGTGCAACAGGACCTGGACCTTTAACCTCCCGGACAGGAAGACTGGACCCAACTGGTGGTGGTGGGGATGGAGGAGGAGATTTCGGACCGGCCATGCCTAGGCCAGCAAGAAAGGAGAGTTAGACACGTCGCTATAAAGGAAATGGCATCCGCTGATTGGCTCTGCGAAATGCACAGGTGACCTGAGTCTTCCTGGCAAAACTAACGCAGGCTACATTTATCATGCCGCCTCATGACTAGGAATTATTGTTGTTGACATGTGGTGTGTGTTTTGTGTGTTTCTCCAGCCCTCGAGACCCTGAAGCCTGAAAATATGCTGTAGTATATTGTACAGTTGAGGATGATTTTATTAGCCCCCCTCCTGAAATTAGACATCTCTCTTGATTTCTCAGTGAGATACTAACAGTTCCTGCTATTCTGGAAACACATACACCATGGAGATAGTGTCCATTAATAATTATAATTTGAACAGGGCCAAAATCCTGTGTTGGACATGTGCCAACCTAGTAAACAACTAATCAAAGAGCGTGGTGTCCTTTTTGGTTCATAATTGACTATTAATGATCAGGGGGCTAATCATTTTGTCCTTGCCATTTTTTCACTTTGCCCATTGTTAAACTCATTGTAACAATGGAAAAATCCAAATTCAACTTATTGGACACCATCTCCATGGTGTATTTTGTTTCCAGAATAACAGGAACTGTTAATAATGGTCATCCTCACTGAGACATCAAGAGAGGTGTTTAATTTCAGGAGGGGGGCTAATAAAATCGTATCTGTATAACTGTATATTACACTGTAAATTATTGTTGATGGCGTTTGGTGTTTTTGTGTCTTCGTTCTGCAGTCATCGAGACCTGAAACCAGAGAATCTGTTG
>NC_085873.1:2394771-2397271 GCF_034702125.1 Engraulis encrasicolus
GAGGTGTATACTTGTCTTCAGTGCTCAATCAAATATACATCTGCATTACAATCAGCTGGTTAGATCACATTTATTGGCAGGGACTATCTGAATAGACTTCCCTGATGATGGGCACAGTGAATATTGCAGTGTTAATGCAACAGAGAGGAGTACCAACACTATTAGTGTTCCATTTCACTATCCGAGAGTTGAATTAACACCAGCAATTGCCGCGGGTCTTGCTGCTCGGGGAGCGATTTGTTCTGTCTGTGCTGTCCCAGAGCAGCATGACCCAGACGGAACAGCTTGATGTTATTTGTGCTGACTGCTGGTGATCTGTTTTGTCTGTTCAGGGCGAGAAGTATGACGGTCGCCGGGCGGACGTCTGGAGCTGTGGGGTCATCCTCTTCGCTCTGCTGGTGGTGAGGACACTTTGTTTCCCTCTGGCACTGGTGGCAGTCTTGAGAACCATTGTTTGGAGTGAGGAGTCGGCACCCTTAAAATCCTTTTTTCTTTGATGTTTTTATTCCATGGCTGGATTACATTGCGACCATTGTCAATGTTATCCTTGCCATGGAATAAAAAATCTAAGAAAAGGGGACCTCCAAGCTTACAGTCAGCCTTTGTCCTGTGCCCTGTCCTGAGATGTGCAAAATCTCTTCACCCTTAATAGGCTTCAGAGTCATTCACGTTATTTAGTAGTACACATTAGATGGTAAAACCACAGCAAATGCCACATCCGTTATGGCAGACTTGAGCTGTTTTTAAAGGTGCATTGTGTAGGATGGTGGCTAGAGTAGGTATTGCAGTTATGATGCTCATTGAAACTGTGCTATCTACTGCCAAATTTCTAATATTAACTAATATTTACCAGTATGGCCAAAGTACAGAACATTTTGCAGCTGAAAATGGAAATTCAATATGACTGACAATGGATAAGATCCCCCTTTTTATGTATGAAAAGTGCAGTTTGGGCAGCATGAATTTTGGAAATAAAATACTACAAAAATTCAACAGTGCACCTTTACATATTCTTTGGGATGCTGTGCCTTAATTTAGAACAGGACCGTTAGATTTTTGGAATTTTTAATGTTTTTTGGGGTTTTATGCCTTTGTAGAAAGGACAGCGAAGGGATGACAGGAAGTAAGTGGGAGAGAGAGACGGGGTGGGGTCTAGAAATGACTCAAGCCGGACTTGAACCTGGGTCACCTGCATATGGTACAGTGTCTTAGTGTGCTGCGCCACGGCACCCCCAGCACAGTTAGAGATTGTCAGAAAACGTGTGAGGAGCGAGAGATGGAGAACCCCGGTCCCTGGTTGCATGGTAATGGCAGGTTAGACCAGCGAGCCACTGCGGCTCTAGGCTTCAGTATTTCAGTGAAACAATATTATGTCATTTTATCCCTGGGGCTGTTCCTGCATGTTACTGACACAGGTAATGAGCTCCTAATTAAAAACAGAATGCCATGGTGTTAAGCAGGTAGTGCCTCCATGCCATGCATCACAACAGCACCAACATTGCGAGGTCATCATTTTTGTGAGCTGGGCCGTATGGTCATATAATGTATCTGTAGCACCAGGGCTGTAGTGTAACGTATTGCTGTGTAATGTAATACAATATAATGTAATGTACCATCCACTACTATCCTAGTGAGCTAAACCCTTACAGCTGTCAATTTGCGGCCGCTAGGGGCGTCTAGATTTTTAGGCTAATCCACTACTGTAGGTGGCGCTCCCATTCGACCATGATAACCTGAGGCAGCTGTAATGTAATGTTGTGTAATGTACTGTAGTGTAATATAGTGTAATGTAATGTTATGTAATATCATGTAATGCCATGTAATGTAATGTAACCTCAGCATCGTTAGGAGGCGCTCCTGGTCAACCACAACAACCTGCTGCAGCTGTAATGTAACGTGGTGTCATGTACTGTAGTGTGTACTAAAATGTACTGTACAGTAAAATAATGCAATGCAATGTACCATCCACTGCTGAAGGGGGCACTCTCGTTCGACCATGACAACCTGCGGCAGCTGTACGTACATAAACACACATAATGCCCACATGGACATTTCAAGTCACAGGTAAAACAGTAGTCAGGGAGGGAGAAAATAAAGACGATATGTAGGTAATGTAATGTAACCTCCGCTGCTGTGGGAGGCGCTCCCGTTCGACCATGACAACATGCAGCAGCTGTAATGTAATGTAATGTAGTGTCGTGTATTGTAGTATAGCATAATGTGTGCTCTGTAATGTAATGTAATGTACTATCCACTGCTGTAGGGGGCGCTCCCGTTCGACCATGACAACCTGCGGCAGCTGCTGGAGAAGGTGAAGAGTGGGGTGTTCCACATGCCCCACTTCATACCGCCCGACTGCCAGGCCCTGCTCAGGGGCATGATTGAGGTGGACCCTGAGAAACGACTCACGGTGAGAAGACTGTACAGAGCTTACAGTGTAGGTGGATGGACAGATGGATGGATGAATAGATGGAGGATGGATAGAGAGAAGAAGGATAGA
>NC_085873.1:2399771-2412271 GCF_034702125.1 Engraulis encrasicolus
TTTGAAAATGAGAACAGGTGTATTGATGCTACAGATGGCTAGCCAGGCCGTGCCCTCCTAGTGATGCAACAGCTTCAGCGTTGCTACCAGTCAGGTCAAGAGCAATGCAAGTACTTTCTGAGTTCCATCAAAATCGGGAACTTCTCCCACTTTTTTGGGAAGCAAGCAATCATTAGCAAACCAAGGGAGGTCGTTTAGGAAATGCCGTTTTGGAAATGGTAATTGTTATGCTCTTTGTTCAGACCAAGTCTCGAAGAGATTTGAAAGTTGATGATTATCAGGCTAACAGATGACTATCACAGAAAGGTTTGAGAATGATGACTGTGTACATCCCTGGTCATGGTACAGGATAAAGGCTGATTCAAGTTGTAGAGTGAGAGGTCCTGAGGTCCCGGGAGTGAGAGAGCACATTTGAAATCCTTTTCTTGTATTACGTTTCGGCCACTGAGGTCTTCTTCAGATTCTTCCTCAGAGGTCAAACATAATTCTGCCATGGAATAAAACTCAAAAAAGAAATTCAAGAGTGCAGACATATCACTGTGAAACCTGTGCCACAAACACTAAGGGTATTTCCATACCTAGTCGCCTTTAACTGAACCAATCTCAGTCCTCTTTAAGTGGACTCAAATGTGAACCGACAGCAAAAGGACTCAGTGCTAAGTTCTGTTTTTGTTCATAATGTGAGTGTATCACAAAAAGAGCTGGCTGCTGTTTCTGTTCCCGTTAGGCCAGTGATTCTCAAAGTGTGGTCCGGGGACCACTAGTGGTCCGCAACAGAGCTCAGGTGGTCCGTGAGGGGATTTCTACTTTTCCAAGATAAGCTAGCAGTAGGCTATATTTGTAACATTTTCATGTTTTCAACACAATAAGACAGGCTTATAATGTGAATAAAAAGTAAGTGATCTGCATACAAATTAGCAGTGTCAAATTAGCATCCATCAACTGCCAATTCAGTTGACAGGTGGTCCCCAATATTTTTTGGGGGGGACAAAGTGGTCCTCGGTCTGAAAACGTTGCGTTAGGCTTTTATGGTATGTCAATCCGCTTTTTGATCACACCCTGTGCTCTGGAGCTCTCCTTAATTGATTACTGTACATCTAGTCACAAGTGTAACTTGTCAGGACTCATAAGCGAAACACACTGAGACCATGTCAATAAAGGTGTCAGTACGGTTCATTTCTGAGGGGTCTGGGTACAATTTGGAGCGTTCACATATGCACAGAAAATGCTGAGTCACAGCTCTGAATTGAAAGGGACCAGGTGTGAAAACACCCATATATGCTGCATTCAGGCTCTTGATATTTGAGGTCTTTTTTATTAAAATGTGGGTATGTTCAAGCTGAATGAACACATTCTAATTCAAAATGTGGGTCCTAGCTCTTATGCAACTTATTTCACATGTGCTTCTGAGGTTGAGATATTTAACTTTTAATAGGGGCACCGTTTCCCAAAAAAGGCAGGCATTCAGCAGACGTTTTTTGCAGGTGCCTTGGGCAAAAACTGCTAAATGTCTGGAAGGGACCAGGTGTGAACACACCCTAAGGTACAAAATAGTAGTGCTTCTTGGTAGGCCAGGTAGTGCATGCCCATTTTTGTAAAAAGAACTTGAAAATGTGGAGCATGTGCGTGGAGAAAAGATATGGTTGAAAAAATAATACAGTTTGATTATTTCAATTATGAATCATAATGGAGTTATTTTCAATCTGCCATGCTATATTGTATATTAATGTACACATAATGTTGTTATTACACTTTGCATATCCAACCAGTGTATTACTCACTGCTTAGAATGTCATGATTGAGGTGCTGTTTACACATATACAGATATTTTTAAATGTGGATATTTTTTCATCTGTTAACGTGTAAACGCAACATGTGTATAAAAATAAAAACTCCATTGTAACAGGTGTGTTTTAGCCCCCTAAATTGGAGTTTGTTAAAGCCGGATTTTTGATGTAAGGATTTTAAAACTCTGTTTACGAATGTAAACGGAAGGCCAAAACGACCCATATTTGTATAAACAGCTTCTCAGAAGCTTAGTTGTAGCAGTAGAACCTTGACACTATACATATTTGAAGACCCCCTTTCCAAAACCCTTTAGAAGCCATTTAAATGCAATATTTGTTTTGTGATCTGTACTGGATATCTGTAGTACTGCAAGATACCAGCAGTGCTGAGCCAGTTTGTGAGAGGCAGATACACAGCTCCACCTGCTGTTGATCAAGAGATATTACTAATGACTCCTCTCTCTCTCTCTCTCTCTCTCTCTCTCTCTCTCTCTCTCTCTCTCTCTCTCTCTCTCTCTCTCTCTCTCTCTCTCTCTCTCTCTCTCTCTCTTCCCTCCTGCAGCTAGATACCATACAGAAGCACTCCTGGTATCAGTAAGTGACAGTTGATCTTCTCATATTTCAAGCCATGCTTTGTGCTGTTATATCTGTGCCAGTGTCTTTGTTCTAAGTCTTTGTTGGAGTTGAAGCTGTTGGTTCTGGCATCTGCCATTTTAAATCATGTGTGAGTGTGGTGGTTAATATCCACACCTGTGTCCACACCTGTGTGTGTGTGTGTGTGTGTGTGTGTGTGTGTGTGTGTGTGTGTGTGTGTGTGTGCGTGCGTGCGTGCGTGCGTGCGTGCGTGCGTGCGTGCTTGCGTGCGTGCGTGCGTGCGTGCGTGCGTGCATGCGTGGGTAATGTGTGTGTGTTTGTGTGTGTGTGTGGTGTGTGATGTGGACTAAACATCAGTGGACTAAGTAAAAGACGTGCCAGACAGCTAGCTAAATACTGCTCAATATCTGCAGTTATAGGGAGCATGTTTATCTGGAAGAGAAGATGTTTCCTGTATCCTTAATGATGCATTCCCATAACAAGATGTGTTTGTTACTGGTCAAAATAGCTGTTTGATTATTCATCATATTTGGTTCCTATTGATATTAACTCGTAATGTGAAGTCAAATAAAGATAAAATGTGTGTGTGTATTCTTCACGGTGTCCTTTTTTCCTTCCCCAGGGCGGGTCGTAATGAGCCGTGCCCGGAGTTGCCTGCCCCGCGGCGGGTGTGTGTGCAAAGCATCACCTCCCTGACAGAGCTGGACCCGGACGTCCTGGAGAGCATGTACTCCCTCGGCTGCTTCAGAGACCGCAGCAAACTCACACGCGACCTGCAGTGCGAAGAGTGAGTGGCCTCTCTCATCCTATAGAGAGATAGAGGGAGAGAGAGAGAGAGAGAGAGAGAGAGAGAGAGACAGAGAGAGAGAGAGAGAGAGAGAGAGAGAGAGAGAGAGGAAGAGAGAGAGAGGGAGAGAGAGAAGCCAAGAGAGAGTGAGAGAGAGAGAGAGAGAGAGAGAGACACACAGAGAGACACAGAGAGACACAGAGAGAGAGAGAGAGAGCCAGAGAGAGCATGTTCTTCCTCAGCCACTTTGGGATGACTGCAAACCCACACGCGACCTGCAGTGTGAAGAGTGAGCTTTCTCATTCGATGCATACAGTAGAGAGAGAGAGAGAGGGAGAGAGAGAGAGAGTGAGAGAAGGGGGGAGAGAGAGAGAGAGAGGGAGAGAGAGGGAGAGAGAGATATTACACATGTGCTGTCTGCTCTGCTTGGGGGACCTCCGTGAGCTCACGAGGGATCTGCAGTGTGAAGAGTGAGCGACCTATGACCTTCTGCCGTACTCCATCTGTCCTCCTTTCTCACCTTCTCTCTCTCTCTCTCTCTCTCTCTCTCTCTCTCTCTCTCTCTCTCTCTCTCTCTCTCTCTCTCTCTCTCTCTCTCTCTCTCACACACACACACACACACACACACACACACACACACACACACACACACACACACTCACTCACTCACTGACTCTCTCCGTCTGTTCAGGTTGGCTGCATTTCCCTCGGTCTTTCACTCCCTCGTGACTCAGGAAAATCTTCCATTTCTCCTTCCCCCCTCTTCCTCTCTCTCGCTCTCTCTCTCTCTCTCTCTCTCTCTCTCTCTCTCTCTCTCTCTCTCTCTCTCTCTCTCTCTCTCTCTCTCTCTCTCTCTCTCTCTCTCTCTTCAGATTTTAGTGTGTTCATGCTGCATTTCTTCATTTCTGTGTCTGATTCCTTACCTATTATATCAGTGTATCAGAAAAAAATAGAACGAACGAAAGAAAGTAAGAGGCAGATTGGGAGGGAGAGAGAGAGAGAGAGAGAGAGAGAGAGAGAGAGAGAGAGAGAGAGAGAGAGAGAGAGAGAGAGAGAGAGAGAGATTTCTCTGTCCATTTCTTTCCCCGTCTCCTTGTAGCGCCTCCTTGTCTGAGGCGTTAGGAGCGCTTGAGTGAGTGAGTAAGTGTTGAGTCATATCATCTGCTATCCTACCCATGGTGCCAGTGTTGTCAGACTCTTTATCAAACTGTCTCATACTGGATCTAGATTTAATACAGATCTCTTTCACACACATACAAATCCTCCTGGTTCGGTCTTAACACAGAGTGGTATAACACTTGTTTTGATTTCACGGTCTGGTTCTGGTTTGTTATTCATGTGTTGTGTTTACGTTTGAGTTGTGTTTCTTGAATAGTTTGAGCCTCGCAGAAAAAGTCCTGGCAATTGGTTTTAAGGGGCTGTGCACGTTGACTCCGACAGCACTGCGGAGCACTTTTGCTTCCCACTTTTGCTTTTCACACGAACATAGCATTGATAGTCAATGGGCGGCTCCGACAAAATTGAACTCGTCTCTGTTCGCCAGCCGACATCCGCGAATGTCCGCAGACATCGGTGTGCGGGGTTCTATTGACAACAATGGAATCGAACTTTTGCAGAGTAGTGCTCAGCAATTTGTCGGAGCCGATGTGTGGAGGCCCTTAATTGAAATCCTCCACAGATGCACACACAGCCCATTCTGCGGGCCACAAGAAACACTGCTATTTTAGTTGTTTTCTTTTTCAGAATGGAATCCCATTTCTTTGTTTGTAAAACGTGTGCTTCAGTCCAAAAAAGTTTGAGTTGATATTGAATTCATAACACGTTTTCTCATCTTCCATCGCAGAGAGAACCAGGAAAAAATGATCTACTACCTGCTTCTGGACCGAAAAGAGCGCTACCCCAGCTATGAAGATGAAGACCTGCCTCCCAGAAATGATGTTGGTGTGTATACACTTTTCCTACCTGGTCTCATTGTAATTGAGGACATTTTTTGCAAGCACACTGATACATACGGCTGAGCACAGAAGGAAACCAGGGTTAAATGAATGTTTTTCATCACTAACCAATTTGGCTAGAAGACTAGTAGCCAACAATCACTATTTGCCAAAGTGGTTAGTACGTTTTTTTCTACCAAACAAACTGAATTTTCACCAGCATTTGGCCGGTTGAATGGAATTAATTTAGAGCCCTGGCTGTAACTTGCTTATGTAGCCTACATGTGTGTGTGTGTGTGTGTGTGTGTGTGTGTGTGTGTGTGTGTGTGTGTGTGTGTGTGTGTGTGTGTGTGTGTGTGTGTGTGTGTGTGTGTGTGTGTGTGTGTGTGTGTGTGTGTGTGTGTGGACTTTCCCATGTTGATGCGCAGAGGGTGGTGTATATGCAGGACATTGTTAATGTGTGTGTATAGATGTAGTATAGATATTAATTATAGACATTGTGAAAGCGAAAACCCAACTGGGAAACTCCAACTTCCCATTGCCATTGTGGCACAGCACTTCACAGCACACAACAATATTGCATTTATGCCTCACCCATGCAAGGGGGCAGCCCCCAATGGCGTACGAAAGGGAGCCGTGCAGTGGGACGGTACCATGCTAGGAGGATGGGGAAGAGCACTGGTTAATTACTCCCCCCTCCAACCTGGCGGGTCGGGAGTCGAACCGGCAACCTTTGGGATACAACTTTGACGCCCTAATCGCTTACCCATGACTGCCCATATGCTGTGTATGTGTGTTTCTGTGTGTTAGTAGATCCTCCTCGTAAGCGCGTGGACTCGCCCATGTTGACGCGCAGTGGACGATGTCGGCCGGAGAGGAAGAGCCTGGAGGTTCTGAGTGTCACCGAACAGGGATCCCCCACGCCACCACGCCGAGCCCTGGACACCTCTGCACACAGCCAGAGGTGGTGAACACACACACACACACACACACACACACACACACACACACACACACACACACACACACACACACACACACACACACACACACACACACACACAGACACACACACAGACACACACACACACACACACACACACACACACACACACTCTCATTCTCTTTCTCTCTCTCTCTCTCTCTCTGTTTCTCTCTCTCTCTCTCTCTCTCTCTCTCTTTCTCTCTCTCTCAGACACACACACACACACACACACACACACACACACACACACACACACACACACACACACACACACACACACACACACACACACACACACACACACACACACACACACACACACACAAATATACACAATCAGCCTGTCACTATCACATGCACGGACAATCACAAACCAAACCATGTAAAAAGGCTCTCAGATAGACAGGGGAACATATACTGTATATACTGCCCACCAGGGCTTGACATTAACTTTTTTCGCTTGCTGGCCACAGTGGCTAGTGGTTTTCCCGAGTCACTATAGCCATCCAGCTATTGTACTAGCCACAAATTAGATTTTTTTTATCATGACGCTGTACATCTAACCTCAGAAGATGAGGTGCTTAAAGCAAGAAGATGAGTGCATGGTTTTCCACATGGAATTAAATCAAACAAATAGAAACTGAGTGACTGAGCTTTTTCTTGACCTTTAAGCAGAGATGTGGACTTGTGACTTGTGACGCGGACTGACTTGTGACTTGAGTCACAAATGACTTGACTTGAGACTTGACTTGCCAATATTAGGAGTGACTTGTGACTTGACTCGACTTGTACGCTATTGACTTGAGACTTGACTCGACTTGACAGTTTTAGCTTGCAATGACTTGCAATTGTGCTCCAAGTCAATGAATATATTTTTTTTTTTTTGCATTTTGTGTGTGAAAAAAATGCATGAAAGAAAGAAAGAATAAATGATTTACCTTCAACCATAGTCAAAAACCATGCTAAAAAATATATATGATCAAGTGTGGGTTGCATGGTCACCCAAACAAACATGAAAGCTTGTCTGCAGCCGTGCTGTAATGGTTAGGGAGTTGGGCTGGAGATCACAGAGTTGCAGGTTTGAATCCCACCCTTAAACCCACCTCTTCCTACGTCTCCATCCATGACTGAAGTGCCCTTGAGCAAGGCACCTAACCCCATATTGCTCAAAGGACTGTCACCAATATATGTGTTGGATAAAAGATAAAAGTAATTTAATGAATAATTATAAACCATGGTAAAACCATGGTTAGTTTTCAGAGTAAACCCATGGTTCAATTTATAGTTAAACCTAGTAAAACCAAAAACCAATGCCGAAACATGCTCAAAAAACTGAAATCGTAGTATACCATGGTCGATTTTCGGGACATGACTGGCGAAGGGGGACATGCAAAGCAGTGTGGAGAGGTAATGAATTTATGACCAAAGGTAATTGTCAATATTGCACATAGAATACAAGGTGACTTGTTAATGACTTGGAAATAACAAGACTTGGACTTAGACTTGACTTGGCTTTGGCACGACTTGGACTTGGACTTGACTTGACTTGGCTTTGACACGACTTGGACTTGGACTTGACTTGGTCAAATGTGTCGTAACTTGTGACTTGACTCGGACTTGATTGGAAGGACTTGAGACTTACTTGCGACTTGCAAATTAGTGACTTGGTCCCATCTCTGCCTTTAAGTCAAACAATTGATACGCAAGTGCAGAATATACGCTATTCTGATATGTCATACCATAGGATAAGCTACCTGCCAAATTGGCTAGTGACACTGAAAGTGTTACCAGCCACAGCCAAGTTTTACCAGTATTTGGCTGGTTTTCAGGTGCCAGTGTCAAGCCCTGCTGCCCACACACAGCCATTTCTTGAAATAGAGTTTTACTGATAGGCATATGCCCACTGGAATACTACATGTATGTTCACACACATATCCATATACACACATATCTGATGAACCATATGATCGCTTCAAAACAAACATTATTTTTTAAGCAGGGCTGAGTGTGGACAAAATGACATTGCCCAAGGCGATATGCATTCACGTTTGTATTCATATGAACAAACGCATGACATACACCCACGAGACATAGTAGCACGCACGCACGCACGCACGCACGCACGCACGCACGCACGCACGCACGCACGCACGCACGCACGCACGCACGCACGCACGCACGCACGCACGCACGCACGCACACACACACACACACACACCATATGAAAATGCATAACACACTCTCTCTCTCTCTCTCTCTCTCTCTCTCTCTCTCTCTCTCTCTCTCTCTCTCACACACACACACACACACACACACACACACACACACACACACACACACACACACACACACACACACACACACACACACACACACACACACACACACACACACACACAGGGTATGAGCTAGTATCACCATCTTAAGTAATGCACTGTGAATCTCGCCCAGCTTGGCATGGTTCCGCCAATCCATGCATGATTAATGCAGTGTTAAACCAACACTTAGAGAGCACTCTGGGACCAAATTCACTCTAGAAGATGTCAAATCGACTCTCTCTGTGTTGAATTAACACTGCATTTTTGTACTGAGCAGCCATGTGTGTTTGATGCAGCGTCTCTTGTGTTGTTGTTTCGTCTCTCGTCATCTTTTTAGGTCGCGTTCGGTTAGTGGTGCCTCCACCGGCCTCTCCTCCAGTCCCCTCAGCAGCCCCAGGGTAAGAACCTGTTTGGCCATCTATTTATTTATTCTCACTTTATTTGGCCATGAGTTTACTATTTATAATTTATTACTAATTTATATATAATTGATATATAATTAATTGTTTACTATTTTGCCATCCATTTATATATGTATATATTTTTACAATTTGCCAATCTACTTATTCACAACACACCAGTGAACATATTGTTATAATATTTTCCATTTCATTTTTTTTTACTCGTACAACAAATATTGTGAATATATTGTGAATTGTGTAAATATCTTAAATATTGTAAATTGTGTAAATATGTGTGAATTTTTACTGACCTACTTTTTTCACCACACACTAGTGAATACATTACTATAATGTCTTTTTTCCTGTAATGAAATGAGATGGAAGTGAAAGTTGAGTGACTGTTCCCTTCTTAGCAGGCCGCTTAGTGGTCGTACGACCTATTAACTGTTTGTCACATAAGAAATCCACCCTGTCACACACCACAACACCCTTTTTCCTAACGCCACACATACTACATGCCATTGAGTGTCCACATCTGTGTGAATCGTTTAGACACGAAGCCGTTGAGCATTTTAACTACCCATGCTAACAAAGTCCTTTAGCATTTCTACTCATGCGAATGAATCCCTATAGCTTATTACCTCATGCTAATGCTAACGCTAAATCTAACTAGCTAGCTAGCGACCACCACCACCACCACCACTAAAATCACGCCTACTCACGTGTTTGTACGCACCTCTCACACACCTTACACAAGGCCATCCATGTCTTCTTTTCTTCCACGTCACGCGCACTTTCTTCCTTTCTTCTCTTTTCTCCTTTTCTCCCACACTACCATCTCATAACCCGTTGCCATTGCTTTTCTCTTTCTCTCTTCCCTCACTCCTTTCCCTTCCACTCCTTCTCTTGTTGTTGTGCCACACCTCTTCCACTCCCCTCCCCCTTTCCTTCCCCTCTTTTCCTCTTTCCTCTTTTCTTCTTCTCCATCCATCCTCACCAACCCCTTTTCACCTTCACCACACCGCCTCCTCTTCACCCTTCACCCCTGACCCCTGACCCCCCATCCCACCCCACCACCAGAGCCCTGTCTTCACCTTCAGCCAATCCGAAGTTGCTGCGGCCAGCAAGGCAGGAAGTGGCGGCGGGGGCAGTGGCGGCGGCGGCAGCAGCAGCAGCGGTGGCGTTGGTGGCGTCGGTAGCGTTGGTGGCAGCAGCACCACGCCGCGCCCCGCCCGCTCGCACGAGCCGCAGACGCCCCAAAAGACGCCCCAAAAGACGCCCCAAAAGACGCCCCAAAAGACGCCCCAAAAAACCCAAACGCTGCCGCCCAAGGCGCCCGCCGAGCAGCGGCCGCACCTGCAGTCCATCAAGTCCCTGCCTCTCCACGGCAACAACCCCCCCAAGTCGTCGTCGTCCACGGCCACCGCGGCCTCCTCGTCCTGCTCCTCGCGCTCCCCCTCCCCCTCCCCCCTCCTCTCGCCCCTCCCCCTCTTCCTCTTCTTCCCCTCCCCCTCCGCCGTGCTCAAGTCGGTGACTAAGACCCTGTACCCCCTGTCGCAGGTGACGCCGCAGGGCTCGCCCCTGCCCACCCCGCTGGGCACGCCCGTGCACCACCACCACCACCACCACCACCACCACTCCTCTTCCTCCCAGCATACTCCTCCTCCTCCCCACACCCCGCCTTCCTCCTCCTCCTCCTCCTCGTCCTCGCGTGCGGAGGGCGGAGGCGGCGGGGGGGTCGGCTCGCTGTCGTTGACCCCGCCCTCTAGCCCGGGAGGGGGCGGCGGCATGGCAGCCAGTAGCTCCGCCCACTGGAGGACCCGCCTCAACTCGTTTAAGAACAACCTGCTGGGCTCGCCGCGCTTCCACCGACGCAAGATGCAGGGTGAGGATACACGCCAACACACACACACACACTCAACACACACACGTTTCAGGGCATAAAACTGCAGGCTGAACAAATATAATAACCCCTATTATGAAGCCTCATGGTAATGATAAACAAGGTAGCTTTTTGAGCAATTTTGCCAGTCAACATCAAGATTGGGTATTCATTTTCTGATAGAATGATTGAAAAACGTTTTCTGCTGCTAATCCAAGTTTTGTTAATAAAATACAATGGGACATGCTAAACAATAATGGGATAAGGTAATAGTATTGTTGCCCAGACATATTTTTACCTCCACGGCCCTGCCAGTTATCCTGACAAGCCACACCCCCTCTACTGATTCCACCAGCTATGAAAGTAGATAGAGTCTGGCTTGTCAGGCTACATGCTAGTAGATTTTATGCCAGATACCTCCAAGAATTCATTTGAGCGACAAAACAACAAATAGAAATTCATATTTCATTATTATTTACGCTATACGTGCTCCTTTTATAAAACATGTGTTATTGGGGGATTTTGGACAAGCAGAGTAGAACCCACCGCCCACCGACTTTTTGCTGTCATCTCGTTGACTGTTTTTTTGAAAATTTCCGGGGTTTTGGCGTAAAATCTGGAAATTATCCCGATATTTTGAACCTCAAAGATGACAGGTATCAATGGGTATCATACCTGTGCTCCTGTCCCGAACTGTTGCGGTGATTTCCAGGTCGCGGGTTGAAGCCCAAAGTGTCAAACCAGTGCGAATGAGTAGCCTACCACATGTCCCACGTTCTTATCTTACAGCTGCAGCTGAGGATGGTGAAAGCTGAGAGCACTAATACATCACAAAGCTAAGCCTAAGTTATATGCAGTATACTAGCTTAATATTATGTAATTTAGAATAGGGCCTATTCCATGGTATTGTAGTGCCTCAAGTGTAGTTTATAGTATTCTGTATCCTGCTAAATGGACTCATTTCCAAGCTTTAAAATGTCAGTCAAGACATGTATTGGTTTGACTGCTTTAACCCTTGTAAGATGTTTGGGTTTTGGTTACATAGTAGGTGGTCAGGTCCTTTGGACCCGGGCTTATAGAAAAATCATAAAAAAGGAATTAAAAAAGCATAGCTCCTGTTCGCCTTCATGTCCCCATCATCCTGTTTGGAAATGTCTTTGTATGTATGTTTTTGAGGGTGAGAGATGCAGAGAAAGAAAGATAAGGAGACAGCGAAGAAAGTGAGTAAACTCAATCCAGGCTCTCAGATTGAGCCACAAGTGATCTTCTCGTACAAGGTTGCAACATTGATGCATAACTGGAGGACCCAACAATATCTGCACTCCTTTTCCCACATATTTCACCTTCTGTCTTGTCTAATCAACATCTGATCAGTATTGTATCAAACAGCTTAGAATATATTCATTTTTAAGCCCCCCAAGTGCAATGGTTCCAAAAGACCCAGAAGCCCCCACTGTGTAATAAAAACTGTGCAGCGGGGTAAGCGGGGAGGGTTTACTATCTCCAGATTCATGTTCCTCACAGAAAATGAGCCAAGGCCAGTGAATCTCAGTGTGAGAGAATAGTACCCAAACCCAAACACCATACAAGGGTTAAATACTGTATGACCCATCATTATGTTGGACATATCCTTATGAAGGAAGTAATGCATGGAAGCTCAGATTTTAGATTCAGGGAAGGTCATGGACATGTCAAGGTATCAAAATCGCAGTTTGGAGGAGAGCTGTCCCTTTGAAACAACTGGTGTTCTAAACCAACACTTTTTATTCACTGTTCAGACATTTCCCTATTGTATGAATTGAATCATTAATT
>NC_085873.1:2414771-2544771 GCF_034702125.1 Engraulis encrasicolus
AGGCATGTGTGTGTCCACTCCTTGCTGACCACATGGAGCAGATAAAATTGTATGCCTACAATAGGCTACTATAAAATCTTATAGGCCTACTTTAAGAAATGGCCTACTTTATAGCCAAGCACTCATACATATTCCAGTTGCAGTAGCCTATATAATGTCACATGAACTTACATGCTACATTGGCTAGCCTTAACGAACACAGTCCATGCCTCAGCCACGGCTGTTTGGCTATATTATTTGAATAGGCGACAACACAGCAAGTTTTCGGCATGTTGAGCGTGAACAACGCTAGTCTACAGGTCCTTGTTAAGCGGGCTTGCAGAGCAAGGCCCGATTCTAGTAATCTCTAAGTCCTGTTTAATTATTATTATTATTAAGCGGGCTTGCAGAGCAAGGCCCGATTCTAGTAATCTCTAAGTCCTGTTTCTTTATTTATTAAGCGGGCTTGCGGAGCAAGGCCCTTGCAGAGCAAGGCCCGATTATAGTAATCTCTAAGTCCTGTTTAGTTATTATTATTATTTTTTAAGCAGGCTTGCGGAGCAAGGACCTTGCAGAGCAAGGCCCGATTATAGTAATCTCTAAGTCCTGTTTCTTCTTATTATTTTTTAAGCGGGCTTGCGGAGCATGGCCCTTGCAGAGCAAGGCCCGATTATAGTAATCTCTAAGTCCTGTTTCTTTATTATAGCTTGGTCTTGTGCAGGGGCAGTAAAAATAGAAAATGGATCTCCTCCTAGGCCTTTCGAGATAGAGACACCGTTCAAACACTAAAACGACCGGCTCGGCTTGGAGATCGCGTATAGTTATAGGCTTCTCCGTGTCTCTTGTCGTTTTCCCGTTTTTGGCGATTTTGTTAAAGCCTGGGTCCCCATTGAAAACAGTGGTGGAACCTCCATGAATCAAAGTTCCGCCACTCTAAAGATTAGAGTGTAGGAGGCTTTTTCGGTCATAAAACATCAACACTTTCACCTAGAAGTTTAGTTGGCGCGTTGTTAGCGAGCTCTATGGGATGTCTCCAAATTGTCAAAGTTTCATCTCCCAACTCCCAATACTTTTTAAATGGCAGGTTTTTTAAAAAAACAGGCCTAGGTCTATGGAGAATCCCAGTCTTTCCAAAAATGCATTTTTCAAGAGATCAGCGCATGTCCCACACGGAGGTCCATTTGTGCCTGAACCCTTTAACCTATAAACTTCATTCAAAGACTGTTAGAGAGATCACAAGCATGACTCCGATCTGTGAAAAGGACACGTGCCAACTCCTTTTAGTTTTTTTACAACGATGTTGTAAAGACAAAAAACTCATTCTCATTCTGGCCTCTGCTTAGAGGACAATACTAACTGTCATTCAGAACAGGTGCAGTCAATGAAGTGTTCCATTTCAACTGTCACTGTCTCAAGATTCTATTCTTAACGAGCAGGTGCGAGCAACCATTCTAGAAGTCTATTGTTCAGCTCTGCAATGCAATGTAATATAGTCTTGCTGGACTGTGCATGACAGCTAGCTGCTTGGCTTAGTGGTAATGCATGCTGCTACATTAGAGATATGGAGGTTGAGGGTTCGAACCCCACCCGAAGCCATGTTGATTTTCTAAATTATATCATATGCAGTGTTCCTTGGCCAACTTAAAATGTCATGTATGTCATTTAGTATGGATGGCAAATGTGCTGAATTACAGATATTGAGGTTGGGGGTTCGAACCCCAGTCAAAGCCATGTTGATTTTCTAAATTATATCATATGCAGTGTTCCTTGGCCAACTTACAATGCCATGTATGTCATTTAGTATGGATGGCAAATGTGCTGAATTACAGATATTGAGGTTGGGGGTTCGAACCCCAGTCAAAGCCATGTTGATTTTCTAAATTATATCATATGCAGCGTTCCTTGGCCGACTTAAAATGCCATGTATGTCATTTAGTATGGATGGCAAATGTGCTGAATTACAGATATTGAGGTTGGGGGTTCGAACCCCAGTCAAAGCCATGTTGATTTTCTAAATTATATAATATGCAGTGTTCCTTGGCCAACTTAAAATGCCATGTATGTCATTTAGTATGAATGGCAAATGTGCTGAATTACAGATATGGAGTTTGGGGGTTCGAACCCCAGTCGAAGCCATGTTGATTTTCAAAATTATATCATATGCAGTGTTCCCTGGCCAACTTAAAATGCCATGTATGTCAATTAGTATGGATGGCAAATGTGCTGAATTACAGATATTGAGGTTGGGGGTTCGAACCCCAGTCAAAGCCATGTTGATTTTCAAAATGATATCATATGCAGTGTTCCTTAGCCAACTTCAAATATCATGTATTGTATGTCATTTAATATCAATGGCAAAGGGGCTGGATTACAGATATGGAGGTTGTGAGTTTGAATCCCGCTCGAAGCCATGTTGATTTTCAAAATTATATCATATGCAGTGTTCCTTAGCCAACTTAAAATACCATGTATGTCATTTAGTATATCCCCAAAACGCAGAACTACAACACTTTCAAGATGGCTGAATCCAAGATGGCTGAATTGTTTGGCCCATAACTTCTGACTGGGTGGATGGAGTTTTTCCAAGATTTCTTTTAGCTTTGTTTTCTCAATAGTACTTTGTTTCATCTCTGCCCCAAAAGGCAAGCCCGCTTCCAGCATTTTCTGTGAGAATGCATTTCTAGTTTATTAAGCGGGCTTGCGGAGCAAGGACCATGCAGAGCATGGCCCTTGCAGAGCAAGGCCCGTTTATAGTAATCTCTAAGTCCTGTTTTATTATTTATTGGTCTTGTGCAGGGCAGCAGTAAAATAGAAAATGGATCTCCTCCTAGGCCTTTCGAGATAGAGACACCGTTCAAACACTAAAACGACCGGCTCGGCTTGGAGATCGCGTATAGTTATAGGCTTCTCCGTGTCTCTTGTAGTTTTCCCGTTTTTGGCGATTTTATGAAAGCCTGGGTCCCCATTGGAAACAGTGGTGGAACCTTCATGAACCAAAGTTCTGCCACTCTAGAGATTAGAGTGTAGGAGGCTTTTTCGGTCATAAAACATCAACACTTTCACCTAGAAGTTTAGTTGACGCGTTGTTAGCGAGCTCTATGGGATGTCTCCAAATTGTGAAAGTTTCATTTCCCAACTCCCAATACTTTTTAAATGGCAGGTTTGTAAAAAAAAACAGGCCTGGCTCTATGGAGAATCCCAGTCTTTCGAAAAGGGCATTTTTCAAGAGATCAGCGCATGTCCCACACGGAGGTCCATTTGTGCCTGAAAAATTTAACCTATAAACTTCATTCAAAGACTGTTAGAGAGATCACAAGCATGACTCCGATCTGTGAAAAGGACACGTGCCAACTCCTTTTAGTTTTTTTACAACGATGTTGTAAAGACAAAAAACTCATTCTCATTTTCTCCCCAGTTTAGAGCTCAATACTAACTGTCTTTCAGTCAATCACAACAGGTGCAGCCAGTGAAGTGTTCCATTTCAACTGTCACTGTCTCAAGATTCTATTCTTAACGAGCAGGTGCGAGGAACCATTCTAGAAGCCAATTGTTCAGCTCTGCATTGCAATGTAATATAGTCTTGCTGGACTGTGCATGACAGCTAGCTGCTTGGCTTAGTGGTAATGCATGCTGCTGGGTTAGAGATATGGAGGTTGAGGGTTCGAAGCCCACCCGAAGCTGTGTTGATTTTCAAAATTATATCATATGCACTGTTCCTTGGCCAACTTAAAATGCCATGTATGTCATTTATTATCAATGGCAAATGTGCTGGATTAGAGATATGGAGGTTGAGAGTTTGAATCCCACTTGAAGCGATGCTGATTTTCAAAATTATATCATATGCAGTGTTCCTTAGCCAGGTTAAAATACCATGTATGTCATTAAGTATCGATGGCAAATGTGCTGAATTACAGATATGGAGGTTGGGGGTTCGAACCCCAGTCAAAGCCATGTTGATTTTCAAAATTATATCATATGCAGCGTTCCTTGGCCGACTTAAAATGCCATGTATGTCATTTAGTATGAATGGCAAATGTGCTGAATTACAGATATGGAGTTTGGGGGTTCGAACCCCAGTCGAAGCCATGTTGATTTTCAAAATTATATCATATGCAGCGTTCCTTGGCCGACTTAAAATGCCATGTATATCATTTAGTATGGATGGCAAATGTGCTGAATTACAGATATTGAGGTTGGGGGTTCGAAACCCATTCAAAGCCATGTTGATTTTCAAAATTACATCATATGCAGTGTTCCTTGGCCAACTTAAAATGCCATGTATGTCATTTAGTATGCATGGCAAATGTGCTGGATTACAGATATGGAGGTTGGGGGTTCGAATCCCAGTCAAAGCCATGTTGACTTTCAAAATTATATCATATGCAGTGTTCCTTGGCCAACTTAAAATGCCATGTATGTCATTTAGTATGAATGGCAAATGTGCTGAATTAGAGATATGGGGGTTGGAGGTTCGAACCCCAGTCGAAGCCATGTTGATTTTCAAAATGATATCATATGCAGTGTTCCTTAGCCAACTTCAAATATCATGTATTGTATGTCATTTAATATCAATGGCAAAGGGGTTGGATTACAGATATGGAGGTTGTGAGTTCTAATCCCGCTCGAAGCCATGTTGATTTTCAAAATTATATCATATGCAGTGTTCCTTAGCCAACTTAAAATACCATGTATGTCATTTAGTATATCCCCAAAACGCAGAGCTACAACACTTTCAAGGTGGCTGAATGCAAGATGGCTGAATTGTTTGGCCCATAACTTCTGACTGGGTGGATGGAGTTTTTCCAAGATTTCTTTTAGCTTTGTTTTCTCAATAGTACTTTGTTTCATCTCTGCCCCAAAAGGCAAGCCCGCTTCCAGCATTTTCTGTGAGAATGCATTTCTAGTTTATTATAGCTTGGTCTTGTGCAGGGGCAGTAAAAATAGAAAATGGATCTCCTCCTAGGCCTTTCGAGATAGAGACACCGTTCAAACACTAAAACGACCGGCTCGGCTTGGAGATCGCGTATAGTTATAGGCTTCTCCGTGTCTCTTGTCGTTTTCCCGTTTTTGGCGATTTTGTTAAAGCCTGGGTCCCCATTGAAAACAGTGGTGGAACCTCCATGAATCAAAGTTCCGCCACTCTAAAGATTAGAGTGTAGGAGGCTTTTTCGGTCATAAAACATCAACACTTTCACCTAGAAGTTTAGTTGGCGCGTTGTTAGCGAGCTCTATGGGATGTCTCCAAATTGTCAAAGTTTCATCTCCCAACTCCCAATACTTTTTAAATGGCAGGTTTTTTAAAAAAACAGGCCTAGGTCTATGGAGAATCCCAGTCTTTCCAAAAATGCATTTTTCAAGAGATCAGCGCATGTCCCACACGGAGGTCCATTTGTGCCTGAACCCTTTAACCTATAAACTTCATTCAAAGACTGTTAGAGAGATCACAAGCATGACTCCGATCTGTGAAAAGGACACGTGCCAACTCCTTTTAGTTTTTTTACAACGATGTTGTAAAGACAAAAAACTCATTCTCATTCTGGCCTCTGCTTAGAGGACAATACTAACTGTCATTCAGAACAGGTGCAGTCAATGAAGTGTTCCATTTCAACTGTCACTGTCTCAAGATTCTATTCTTAACGAGCAGGTGCGAGCAACCATTCTAGAAGTCTATTGTTCAGCTCTGCAATGCAATGTAATATAGTCTTGCTGGACTGTGCATGACAGCTAGCTGCTTGGCTTAGTGGTAATGCATGCTGCTGCATTAGAGATATGGAGGTTGAGGATTCGAAACCCATCCGAAGCCATGTTGATTTTCTAAATTATATCATATGCAGTGTTCCTTGGCCAACTTAAAATGTCATGTATGTCATTTAGTATGGATGGCAAATGTGCTGAATTACAGATATTGAGGTTGGGGGTTCGAACCCCAGTCAAAGCCATGTTGATTTTCAAAATTATATCATATGCAGTGTTCCTTGGCCAACTTACAATGCCATGTATGTCATTTAGTATGGATGGCAAATGTGCTGAATTACAGATATTGAGGTTGGGGGTTCGAACCCCAGTCAAAGCCATGTTGATTTTCTAAATTATATCATATGCAGCGTTCCTTGGCCGACTTAAAATGCCATGTATGTCATTTAGTATGGATGGCAAATGTGCTGAATTACAGATATTGAGGTTTGGGGGTTCGAACCCCAGTCAAAGCCATGTTGATTTTCTAAATTATATAATATGCAGTGTTCCTTGGCCAACTTAAAATGCCATGTATGTCATTTAGTATGAATGGCAAATGTGCTGAATTACAGATATGGAGTTTGGGGGTTCGAACCCCAGTCGAAGCCATGTTGATTTTCAAAATTATATCATATGCAGTGTTCCTTGGCCAACTTAAAATGCCATGTATGTCAATTAGTATGGATGGCAAATGTGCTGAATTACAGATATTGAGGTTGGGGGTTCGAACCCCAGTCAAAGCCATGTTGATTTTCAAAATGATATCATATGCAGTGTTCCTTAGCCAACTTCAAATATCATGTATTGTATGTCATTTAATATCAATGGCAAAGGGGCTGGATTACAGATATGGAGGTTGTGAGTTTGAATCCCGCTCGAAGCCATGTTGATTTTCAAAATTATATCATATGCAGTGTTCCTTAGCCAACTTAAAATACCATGTATGTCATTTAGTATATCCCCAAAACGCAGAACTACAACACTTTCAAGATGGCTGAATCCAAGATGGCTGAATTGTTTGGCCCATAACTTCTGACTGGGTGGATGGAGTTTTTCCAAGATTTCTTTTAGCTTTGTTTTCTCAATAGTACTTTGTTTCATCTCTGCCCCAAAAGGCAAGCCCGCTTCCAGCATTTTTTGTGAGAATGCATTTCTAGTTTATTATAGCTTGGTCTTGTGCAGGGGCAGTAAAAATAGAAAATGGATCTCCTCCTAGGCCTTTCGAGATAGAAACACCGTTCAAACACTAAAACGACCGGCTCGGCTTGGAGATCGCGTATAGTTATAGGCTTCTCCGTGTCTCTTGTCGTTTTCCCGTTTTTGGCGATTTTGTTAAAGCTTGGGTCCCCATTGAAAACAGTGGTGGAACCTCCATGAACCAAAGTTCCGCCACTCTAAAGATTAGAGTGTAGGAGGCTTTTTCGGTCATAAAACATCAACACTTTCACCTAGAAGTTTAGTTGGCGCGTTGTTAGCGAGCTCTATGGGATGTCTCCAAATTGTAAAAGTTTCATCTCCCAACTCCCAATACTTTTTAAATGGCAGGTTTGTAAAAAAAACAGGCCTAGGTCTATGGAGAATCCCAGTCTTTCCAAAAATGCATTTTTCAAGAGATCAGCGCATGTCCCACACGGAGGTCCATTTGTGCCTGAACCCTTTAACCTATAAACTTCATTGAAAGACTGTTAGAGAGATCACAAGCATGACTCCGATCTGTGAAAAGGACACGTGCCAACTCCTTTTAGTTTTTTTACAACGATGTTGTAAAGACAAAAAACTCATTCTCATTCTGGCCTCTGCTTAGAGGACAATACTAACTGTCATTCAGTCAATCAGAACAGGTGCAGTCAATGAAGTGTTCCATTTCAACTGTCACTGTCTCAAGATTCTATTCTTAACGAGCAGGTGCGAGCAACCATTCTAGAAGTCTATTGTTCAGCTCTGCAATGCAATGTAATATGGTCTTGCTGGACAGTGCATGACAGCTAGCTGCTTGGCCTAGTGGTAATGCATGCCACTACATTAGAGATATGGAGGTTGAGGGTTCGAAACCCACCTGAAGCCATGTTGATTTTCTAAATTATATCATATGCAGTGTTCCTTGGCCAACTTAAAATGTCATGTATGTCATTTAGTATGGATGGCAAATGTGCTGAATTACAGATATGGAGGTTCAGGGTTCGAATCCCAGTCAAAGCCATGTTGATTTTCAAAATTATATCATATGCAGTGTTCCTTGGCCAACTTAAAATGCCATGTATATCATTTAGTATGGATGGCAAATGTGCTGAATTACAGATATGGAGGTTCGGGGTTCGAACCCCAGTCGAAGCCATGTTGATTTTCAAAATTATATCATATGCAGTGTTCCTTGGCCAACTTAAAATGCCATGTATGTCATTTAGTATGAATGGCAAATGTGCTGAATTACAGATATGGAGGTTGGGGGTTCGAACCCCAGTCGAAGCCATGTTGATTTTCAAAATGATATCATATGCAGTGTTCCTTAGCCAACTTCAAATATCATGTATGTCATTTAGTATGAATGGCAAATGTGCTGAATTACAGATATGGAGTTTGGGGGTTCGAACCCCAGTCGAAGCCATGTTGATTTTCAAAATTATATGATATGCAGTGTTCCTTGGCCAACTTAAAATGCCATGTATGTCATTTAGTATGAATGGCAAATGTGCTGAATTACAGATATGGAGGTTCGGGGTTCGAACCCCAGTCGAAGCCATGTTGATTTTCAAAATTATATCATATGCACTGTTCCTTGGCCAACTTAAAATGCCATGTATGTCATTTAGTATGAATGGCAAATGTGCTGAATTACAGATATGGAGGTTGGGGGTTCGAACCCCAGTCGAAGCCATGTTGATTTTCAAAATTATATCATATGCAGTGTTCCTTGGCCAACTTAAAATGCCATGTATGTCATTTAGTATGAATGGCAAATGTGCTGAATTACAGATATGGAGTTGGGGGTTCGAACCCCAGTCGAAGCCATGTTGATTTTCAAAATTATATCATATGCAGTGTTCCTTGGCCAACTTAAAATGCCATGTATGTCAATTAGTATGGATGGCAAATGTGCTGAATTACAGATATTGAGGTTGGGGGTTCGAACCCCAGTCAAAGCCATGTTGATTTTCAAAATGATATCATATGCAGTGTTCTTTAGCCAACTTCAAATATCATGTATTGTATGTCATTTAATATCAATGGCAAAGGGGCTGGATTACAGATATGGAGGTTGTGAGTTCGAATCCCGCTCGAAGCCATGTTGATTTTCAAAATTATATCATATGCAGTGTTCCTTAGCCAACTTAAAATACCATGTATGTCATTTAGTATATCCCCAAAACGCAGAGCTACAACACTTTCAAGATGGCTGAATCCAAGATGGCTGAATTGTTTGGCCCATAACTTCTGACTGGGTGGATGGAGTTTTTCCAAGATTTCTTTTAGCTTTGTTTTCTCAATAGTACTTTGTTTCATCTCTGCCCCAAAAGGCAAGCCCGCTTCCAGCATTTTCTGTGAGAATGCAATCTAGTCTTTCGTTTATTCTTTCAGAACACCACCAATTGACTTGCATTGGCTTTCCCCCCAATGTTTTCCCCCAAAAAGGGGCGTAATGCACATGGCACACGTCACACCGTTTATGTGTATAGCCAGGCTCATCAACGAGCCGAACTGGCACAGCTGACAGCAGGCGGGGATGTCACACTTGTGCACAAATCGAATACTGCCACCATTCCGTTTAAAATCGGAATATTCCTTGCATGGAACTGCACTCACGATGTTAGCTCTCCCTTTCTTTTCTTCAGACTGTTTCTCCCCCTCGTCATCTTTATGTTTCTCACCCTTTTTGTTGGCTGCTCTATTAATTCATTCACTTGCTCTCTCACTTTCTTCCTTTCTTTGAGTTCTCATTTGTCTTTTTTCGTTTTGTGGTGACTTCAGTGTGTGCCTGTTTTTTTTCTCTTGTTTGCCTTCATGTCGGTGATTTCCATTGACTGCATTTACCTTCTTTTTCTTTCTCTCTCCCACTCTATTTTTCTCTGCCTGTCTCTCTTTCTCTTTGTGTGCCCCCCTCTTTATTGGTTGTAACCTACCCACCATTCATCATCATGATTCATGTGTACATCTTCTCTCTCTCTCTCTCTCTCTCTCTCTCTCTCTCTCTCTCTCTCTCTCTCTCTCTCTCTCCCCATCACATTCTCTCCATCATGTTCTCTCTCATTCTTTGTGCACCTGAAGTGTTTAATGTTTGACCTGCCCCTTAAAATGAGAGATGTTATCAATATCGCTCCATTGAGATGGTGGTTCCAGACTGAGCACAATTAATATGTTGTCCTCTTCCACCACCATCTAATATATCTCTCTGTCTATGGTGTATGTCTTTCCTTGTATTTTGTCTTTTGTCTCTCCCTGTATTTGTGCTGTCCCTCTCATTCCCTCTATTTGCCGTATTGCCCTGTGTTACCATCTCGTATTAAGTTGTCGTCTGTGATGTGCGTTTATTTTTGTGTGTCTTTTTACCACTAGCAAAGAGAAATGTCAATTTTATGCAAGTTACATGGACAATAGAGAGGTCTACGCATAATGCTCCCCCTATATATCTTTCTTTTTTGTTGCTTGGTTTCCTGCTCTTTAAATCTTATCTTCCTCTGTGTTTGCCTCCCTCTCTCTTTTTTCACTCTCTTATCTTATCGTTTCCACTCTTTGCCCCCCTCTTTCCCCTTCCCTCCCTCTCTCTTTTTTTGTCGTTCAATGACCTTGCCCTCCCCCCTTCTCTCTCTCTCACTCTCCATTCCCCCTCTCCCTCTCACCCCCTCCAGATCCCCTCTCTGAGCCACAGCGTTATCTCCCAGACCAGTTTCCGTGCTGAATACAAAACGGCAGGTGGACCATCCGTCTTCCAGAAGCCCGTCAAGTTCCAGGTAAGGAAGCCTAACCAGACATGGCCTAATGGGTAGGAGATAGGGTTGCAGGTTCAAATCCCATCCTTAGCTCTGCCTACACCTCCATCCATGGCTGAAGAGCCTTCTCTTCCTCCTCCTGTGTTCTACAATACCCAGAACCACGCACCCACAAGGTCTGGAGTAATTGGAGCGAAACCCTTCCTGACATAACTGAAGTGCCCCTAACCCATTTTGATTGAGAGACGCATCTGTGTGGTTTTACCTTTTGTGCCGGCTGCTGCATATATGAGTATTTACCATTAACGCTGGGAGTAACGTTCATACAATTTTCAGCGATGCAGGCATTTCACAAGCACATGGTGAATGTTATGTTGTCTGATGCCTGAAATACACATTAGGGACATAAAATGGAGTGTGTAACAAAATGTTAGCAAACTATGTTAGTGACCATGTCTTACATGTGACTGTATGGATATTGAGGATATTGATTCAGATTTGATATAAAAGGATGAAGTTGAGATCCCATAGATAGAGGTCAGTGGATTCAAGCAATGTTTGAAGATGAGCAGAATACTTACTGAGTTAGTTGGCTGACCTGACAAGACAAAACTTTCGCCCTTGCGCAAAGCTGTTGTAAAAAAGAACGCCTTTTAGGTTTTAGGAGCCTGTATAGGAATGCCACATAAGCAGGTGGCATAGCAGTTGTTTTCGGGTGAAAATGGGTTAAGCAAGGCACCTAACCCCACATTGCATTGGACTGTAACAACTACCCTATAGATAACTGTGAGTGGTTTTGGATTAAAGTGTCAACTAATAGTGTTTTCACATCTGGTCCCTTTCAACTCAGACCTGTGACACAGCATTTTCTATGCATATGTGAATGCTCCAAAGTGTACCCAGACCCCTTGGAAGTGATTGAAAAGTCAATGTTGCACTTGTTACTAGGTGTAGCTTTAAAGGACCGGTTGGGATTAAAAAGGGGACTGACACACCATAAAAGGGACCAGAAAGAACAGTCAATTCGTTTTGTAATACACTCACAATATGAACAAAAACAGAACTGAGTCCTTTTGCTGTCTGTTCACTTTTTGGTCCACTTAAAGAGGACTGAGTTCGGTTCACTTCAAGAGGTCTAGGTGTGAAAATGCCCTAAGTGTTATGCAATGTAATGCAGGTGGACATCTCCTTCTCCGAGGGAGAACGGGAGCGTGAACGGGACCGGGATCGGGAACGTGACAGAGACCGAGACAGGTTCTTTTAGCACCATGTGCACTTTTCAGTCTATTGTTATTATTTATATGTTTTCTTCTTCACTCCTAATATTACATCACAGACATACTATGACTTGTCAACACTCATTGCTTCTTGGTCACGTTAATCTTCTTGTCTTCCTCAACTCCCAGAATACATTTGCACAATTCACTTTTTTCCCCTTGACTTTGACCTGTTTACTTTGTCCTGTTGTGTATATGTGTGTCTCGAAATGTTCATATGGGCATTATCTGCATCAGGGAAGCTGACAGCTTTTGCTGGGCCCAGGACAAGGTCGTTTGAAAGGGCCCCCTATCCAATACATACAATGTAATTGGGACCCAATTCTAGGCCCCCTATCTCCCTGGGGCCGGGAAAACACACCCATTTGTCCCCCCCTGTCAGTGGGCCTGATCTGCATTATGTGTAAGCTACTTGACACCTTAATTTTCCTCCGGGGATCAATAAAGTGACTCTACTCTCTTGTCTGCAGAGAGAGAGAAAGGGAGAGAGACAGAGAGAGGGACGGCAAGCGAGATCTCGGCATCTACAGTGTCACTTTTACCCTCATATCAGGTTTGTAGGAGGCTTTTTCACATGTTCTCTCTATTTTTCTTTCTTCCTTTCACTTGGTCACTCTCTCTTTCTTCTTTTCTTCTTTTCATTCTTCTCTGCCCTTTTCTCTTGTTTTTTTGACACCATCAGTGTGTGTCCGTTTTTTTTCTCTCTGTTTGCCCCCTTGTCCATCATCCCCATTCCTTGCTTTCCTTGCATTCCACTTTCCTTGTTTTCTCTCTCTCTCTCTCTCTCTCTCTCTCTCTCTCTCTCTCTCTCTCTCTCTCTCTCTCTCTCTCTCTCTCTCTGTCTGTTTGTCTGTCTGTCTGTCTGGCTCTGTATGTCTGTCCCTCTCTCTCTCTCTCTCTCTCTCTCTCTCTCTCTCTCTCTCTCTCTCTCTCTCTCTCTCTCTCTCTCTCTCTCTGTCTCTCTCTCTGTCTGTCTCTCTCTCTCTGTCTCTCTCTCTCTCTCTCTCTCTCTCTCTCTCTCTCTCTCTCTCTCTCTCTCTCTCTCTGTCTGTTTGTCTCTCTTTCTCTCTCTCCTTTTCTCCGTCTGCCTCTTCCTCAGTGTCACCTTGACGGTAGGGACACATACACGCGAATTTGCGAACTTTGCCATTCATTCCTATGAGAAAGGCGAAGGCAAGCGATGGCAAGCGAACAGGAGCGAAGCGAAGCGAAATTATTAAAGAAAGTTTAATGTTATGCAAATGAGGAGCGAATTCGCCTGCCACGGCCCAATCAAATCAACAACATAACTGTTCCATTCCATTTGATTCGCCGCGACTACCTGATGACGGTTGAATTTCGCCTCTCTTCGCTTCGCCTTGCTTCGCCTCCTATGTGTCCCTACCGTCACCCTCCTATCAGGTTTGTTGTGGGGGTCTTTTGATAGCCGTGGTAGTGGGCGGTGGTGCAGTGGCATATTTAGCTCTTGAGTGTTTCTGGGGATTGCGTTACTGTGGCATATAATGTGTCCACCCGTCCGTGTGAGACCAAGGGAGTGAGACAGCAAGATGTATAACAATCTCTCTCTGTGTGTATGTGTGTGTGTGTGTGTGTGTGTGTGTGTGTGTGTGTGTGTGTGTGTGTGCGTGTGTGTGTGTGTGTGTGTGTGTGTGTGTGTGTGTGTGTGTGTGTGTGTGTGTGTGTGTGTGTTGTGCGTGCGTGCGTGCGTGCGTGCGTGCGTGCGTGTGTGTGTGTGTGTGTGTCCTTAGGTCCCAGTCGACGGTTCAAGCGGGTAGTTGAAACGATTCAGGCTCAGTTACTCAGCACACACGACCAGCCTTCTGTTCAAGCTCTTGTTGGTAAGTGGCTCATGACATACTTTCTGCACACACTGTATACTATATATTTCAGTGTACTAGATATGATAAGGCAGCCGTGGCCTAATGGAGTTATCAGAGGGTTGTAAGTTCGAATCCTACCATTACCCACCCTTACCTCTCTGTACACCTCCCATTCTGGGCAGATGTGCCCTTGAGCTAGGCACCTAACCCCACATTGTACTGTAATGTAATGTCTTTCTCATCCAGATGAGAAGAACGGCCGACCACCCGGCACCCCAACGAGGCAGAACTCGCGTCGATCAGAAGGCGGTGCGGACCGCTGTGATTGGACAGATCGAGGAGGAGACGGTGGGCCTTTGCTTCAGCGCAGGGGGTCGGGCAAGGAGAGGACACGTCTCCTGTCGTCCAACGGCACCCAATCGCAGCCCTGAATGAAGATGTCGGTGAAGATCCCCATTGCATCCAAGAAGTGATGGGGAACCCGGATTCAGAATATATAATCCAGTGCCACATATTCCAAAGGACTAGGTTTTACCTGTCCAATTCAACCAGATGAGTGCACTAATTCAGTAGCTGGGATCACACACATTCGTTCGCCGATGCATGATGGTGGGTGTGATTGACGGATGTGCCCTAGGGAAAGCACAGTGGGGATCGGCCAAGAGTTGAAAGAATTTTCAACCTTTCGATGGAGGTGCTGCATTGGGGCAATCACTTTATTGAATTGGACAGGTAACACCAGGTCATTTGGAATATGTGGCACTGGATTTCAGGTTTTGAGTCCAGGTTGTCCATCACTGCATCCAGTTCATGCTTTATCCAAACACTTCAGCTGTGAGCAACTGGAGTTCTTCTTTGAGAGTTCAGTGTCAAACTCTTTGAAGAAATCCAGCTGCTTATAGCTAGACTCTTTGGATAAGCCACGAATGAAGAGAGAGAAAAAAACACACACAAAAAAACGAAAACCAACCAATCCACCGACCCAGCATGAAACACACAAATAAGCTCCTCCTTCTCAAAAACCCCGGGAACTCACTCTTCACCAGAGTTGTAATCAAGTAGAAGTACTCTTATAGATGTAATTATTTACTATGGCTTCAACTATGTAATATAGGCTACTACTAGTGTTGTAATTACATCTGTAAGAGTACTCCTACTTCTACTTTATATAGCTCTGCTCTTGACATATTCTTTCAGATAGTTCTGCACACAACACAAGAACAAACATCAGCACAGGATGATGGTATTTTTTCCGTCTTTGTTTCTTGTTTTTTTGTGCTCTTTTTTGAAAAGGTGCTCAGCCATGATAGCAACAAGACCAAATACTGATAATAAATAAGTGATCGAAAATGACCCATATGGATGGACTGCATGCATCCATTCCCAGTCAAGGGACTCATGGGCGGAAAACATCTCGTCCATAGACATATAGATTTACGTGTACATGTATAGATGTCAACGATTTCATCTGTGACGAGGGTTGGATATCAATATCCTTCCTCCAGTTTGTTCCTCCGTTCGTCCCCCCAGCCTTGAGGCTCGATGTCACTGATCATTACGTCTACAATACAGGAGAAGGTGACGAGAGTATGAGGGTGTAGTAGGGAGGTGAGATCAGATGCCAGGGAAGCGAGAGTGCAGATGATGCTTGATTCCTCTGTCCTCCTCACTTCCTTGTTTCCTCCCCGCAGGGCAGGGAGGCAGTGTATGCCAAACTACTTCCTCCCATCCTTTCCTCTTGCTTGTGGCCTCTTGCCTTGGTGTTGCCCCGCCTCTGTGGAGGAAACAATACAGTTTCCCCTCTGTCAGCCTGACCAGGGGTGCATTTCTCTAAACCATAGTTGCTAACTACGTTAGCTACTTTGTTATTTGCAATGCAATTTCCCATTGACAACTACCCAAGTTGCTAACTGGTTAACAACTATGCTTTTGAGAAATGCACCCCAGAGCAACTGTATCCCGATTGCAGTGGAGATAGTGACCTTTGAATTGGGCTTCTGCGGCTCTTGTCAAGAGGCCGCAAGCAACAAGAAAGGACCAGCACCCAGTGTCAAACAGAGACTGGAGGACAGAGGAAATGATTGAAGGATGGATATTGAGATTCACTCGAGGAATGCCACAATGCACTTCCTTCCTGCTGGTTTCAGATGCTCATATACTATACTTTGTCTGAAGTGAAATCCCCTATACAAGGCCTAAAATGAAAATACCAGTTTATGGCAAACTTACCCAAAATCATTCTTCCAGTTTAGTACAGTAAACGTACCCAATACCCCTTCTCTAAATTTAACCAAACCTATCAGTTTAATACTGCACGCTTACACCCCCCTACCCCATCCTCACTTAAGCCTATACACCAACCAACACAGAAATGAATAAAAACCCAGGACTGACCCCTCATATGCAAGGTATTGTCAACCAGTACAGTATAGAAAATATGATTATATTTTACCCCAAACTTCCCAATACCCCACCCCACAAAATACCTCACCCCAAGGTCTATAGAGTTAGATGACCTGTGTTTGTGGTCATTATCAAATGCACTGAGTTATGGCCACATGTACGTAGCACATGCACCTCCTCCAGTACCCTCATCAGCTTCCTGTAGCTTGGAGGCACACACACAGGGCTCAAAATTAACACACGCCACCCAGCCAAATGCTGGTGAAATTTCAGCTGGTAGAAAAGAAGACTTACTAGCCACTTTGACTCATTAGAGAGTGTGTGTTTGGCTAGTAATATCAACATCTACCGCCCATATTTTCAAGAGTTAATTTAGAGCCCTGGATGCACATATGGAGGACATACCAATATCCCTCCTCTGGTGCTTCCTCCAGCCTCCGTCCTGACGGTGAGATGAAGGAGGGAGGCGAGATGTCGCATAAGGAGGCCTTCATCTGACGCTTGATTCCTCCTTTCTAAGGGTAGCATTTTACATTACATTACATTGCATTACATTCGGTATTAGGTGTGTATGCATCAGGCGTGCATTTCTGGATAGCGTAGTTGCTAACTACGTTAACTACTTCGTTGGTTGCAATGCAATTTCCCATTGGCAACTACCGAAGTTGCTAACTGCTAACAACTACGCTTTCCATAAATATACCCCAGGTGTGTACTCACATCCAAGTCACCAGGATGGCTGCAGGAGGGATCAAAGGAGCATCAAACAAAGTGGAAGAATCTCCATGCACTGGTTCTGCTCATTGTGTTTTATTACACGTTTCGACCTGTGTTCAACTTCTTCTGTCAGGTGTCAGGAAGACCGCACTGGTTGACACATGGGTAACACTTTATTTTAAAGGGGCTTTGCTTACTCATTAGGTACAGTGGAATAACTGGTGTAATAGCATGTAAGTACAACTGTATATGTTATTACATCGTCTATTTATGTATCTTTATCACCCGATGACCAGATGGAACGTCTTCTGATTGGCTGATCAGGTGTCCTTTATTCCCCAAGAGCAGGACACCTATGATGTCATGCGGGCGTGCGGGCGTCCAAGTAGCTTCTTTTCTAACTTTCTGGCAAAGTGCTGTTACTAATTCTGTCAAGACCGCATCGTTAGTTCTATCGCATCTGGTTGTCTAGTCAAGACCCCGTACTAATTCTATCGCATACCATAATGACAAGAATGACCACAATGTTCTATGAAGTGGTTTTTATAATACTTTGCCAAAGTGTTGAATTCTTCCAGGGAGGCAAAGGGCTGAACTGAGGCCCAAGGAACCCTCAATATGTTCATACACAAAAATACACATTGTGACTACAATGTAATAACATGTACTACACTTGTACTTACATGTTATTACATCAGTCATTCCACTGTACCTAATGAGTAAGGATAGTGATTAAAGGACTGTTAAAATATATTGTTACCGAAACAAGTAAACAGTAAGACTGGTTGAAAAATTAGTGTGTGGTGATTCTTTCACTCTGTCTTATTTCTCCGTCCTCCTTTGATTCCTTCTTGGTTTCCTCCGTGGGAGACAGAATAGGCTGGAGGATGGAGGAAACGCCTGGAGGATAGATATTGGGAAGGCCTCATGAAGAAGGGTGCCTTCACCCTCATTGGCTGTTAATGGCCAGCCAATCAGAGCTCTGCTTTGGCAGGCAGCCTATCACGCAATAACAAGCCCATCGAACCTCTTAGCCATGACATGGAACACACAGGAGGTGTCTGTGCTCTCTAACGTGTGGTCAGAGCCTGAAAGTGTGTGTGTGTGCACGTGTGTGTGTGTGTCTGTCTGTGTGCGTGTGCGCGCATAGACGTGTCTGTCACCATTTCCCAATGTCAAGTGTATGAGCCTTGGAAGTGTGTCAGCCTAATTAGTCACACCCAGTGATTGGATACTCCGCAGAGTTCACCAAAGAGTATCCAGTCACTGGGTGTGATTACGAAAGCAGATACACTTTGAAGGACGCACACTAGACTTTGGGAAATGCCCTGTGTGTGCATTTGCAATGACCACAAAGTTCTAAGGTCTGGAGCCCAACCCATTGGAACAGGGTCCTACATCAGAATTTGACTCACCATCCTCCATTATAATTATGATTTTAAACATCCTATTTTATAATTATTTACAATGAAACCCGACATGAGAAAGTGAGCTCTGTATTTCACATTAGTGATTTTACAGAGAAGCCAGTAACTGTTAGCCCTCCCCAACGAATACAATACCACTGTGGCTGGAGACATCAGACGGGAACCCATGGGGCTTAGGGTATGGGTCTTTTTCATGCACAACTCCTTTGGTCTTGCCTCATATGCAAGTTTATTTGCAATGTCTTGGTCTAGGTACCTTCTTCAAGCAATTTCACGATTTGGGTATGGGTGTCAGTATATGGGGTTTGGGGGGTCTGTGTGTTGGGGTGTCGGGGTTTTGGGTTGTCTAGGATTCACGATTTTGGGTGGAAGAGGGTTGGGCTTTGAAACCTCAGCTACCCTGAGCCTAAAGGTGAGGTGCCCAGGGAACTAGTATCTAATAAATAATGTGTCATCCACCGAACGAGGAATATATGCGGAGCCCATGGAGCTAGGACCATACTCAGAAGAAAAAAAAAAACCTGTGACCCACACACACACACACACGCTCGCACACAAACACACGCACACGTCCATCTCCAGGGACTTCTCCCTCCTTCCATATTGATCAAAAGCATATTATAATATTATATAGACTTTGATTCATCTCAGTCCCTGTTGCTGCAAAACGTGGATTAAGCTAACCAAGTGAATGTCATGATACTATATTTTTTAATTTGTGATAATTATTTAAGATTATTTATTTGAAGAGCAAGAAGGAAGATAAGAAGAAGAAAGAACTGGAGATTTGCAGAGATGGAACTGCTTTGGGCCAACTTGGAGATGTTTTTTTCCTGTCTGGATTGTTCACTGTCCTCAAAGTGAAATGGACATTTTGTGGGTCATATGTCGACCCTAATGGACGCAAGCAGGACCCCAAAAAGACTGAACAGACTCCAAACAGTGTCAGGATGTGCTTACGGGACTCCAGATGTTGAAAACAAAAGCAAAACAAAAACATATTTTTTGATTTAAAAAAAACAAATATCACCATATAAAAAAGGAAAAGAAAAATGAACGATATACTGAATATTAAGGAAATAAAAATATTGTGTTTCCCTTCACGAAAAATACTCCAGGACTTCACATGCGGAGCGATGGGATTATTCCTGCTCTACGTGCTTGTATGCATTTATCCATAGTATTCACCCACTCAGTTGGAAAGGAAAAGAAAAGGACTTTTCTTTCCACGTCCAATAGTGGCTACTGTCCCTCCCACACACAGACATGCTCCAAGAACTGTGAGTGCTTTTGTCGTCTGTTTCTTTGAAGAAAAGAAAAAAAATACAGAAATAAATTTTAAAAAGAGAATTAACAACAAAAAAGGGGAATAAAAAAGGAAAACCAATCAACCAATCAAGATCACCCATATCCATTCTCACCTACAGTCCTAGCCAATCGTCTTGCATCAGCCCCTGTTTTTTTCCCTTCCATTTTAGGTACACCCACGTACATGGTAAAGCCGCCTGTCTGTCTGTCTGTCTGTCTTTTCCAACTGTAGCCTACTGTTATGATGTTGCAATGTATTTAATGATATATGTGTTTCCCACTGATCCCCTTTCAGACTTAAGGGCACTGCTTTATCCTCGGTCTTCCTCTCAGTGTAATTATGCAACTGATCCGGGATCATTACAGACCAGGGAAGGAAGAAGAAACTCAATAGGCCACCTATAGTCGTCTATGGGGAGTGCTTAGGACACGTATCTCTCTTTCCTGTAGCTATGACATACTCATTGAAGACTATGTGAAGGTTGTCGTTCATACAGGTCGTGTTATCCAAGCAGTTTAGCTGTATGGCCTTGCCACAATGTGAATTGACTGGAAATGTACACTTGGCATGGCTAGGCTATAATAGCTGTAAGCAACTGGGATAGTGTGAGCTTGACAGCTAAGCTCCTTGGCAGCGATGGGCAAAACAGATTCATTAGTTACAATCCAGTTCCACACATTCCAAATGACTTGGTTTTACTTGTTCAATTCAGACAGGTGCTTGGTTGGCTGAAAGCTCGCCTGGTTGAATTGGCCAGGTCATTTGGAAGATGTGGCCCTAGATTATAACTAATGGATACATTTGGTATATCACTGCTCATTGGATACTTGTTACATTCTGTCCTAAATACAGTAAATTGTACAGTGTTAATTCAACACGTAAAGAGTGACGTTTAACACTCATCGTGCTGGTCCTACTCTCTGGGTGTTGAATGAACTGTGTTACATTTACTTCAACATGTGTACCACCGTTGTTGTTATGGTTCCAGAGCAAAGCTGTCTGTCTTTATATTTTTTATCGATTGTTTTATTTTATTTATTATTTACATATACATGTATATTTTTGAGGGGGAAAATGATTTCAGCACAAGTACTTCAGTCTCTGTATATCAGTATGTTGTTGTTTGTATGTTTCCATTGATATATATTTTTTATTTATTTGGTATTTTGTGCCACCGTCCGTGCAAGTTCTGTAAGGAGCATATTTAAGTACTTCTTGTTAGCACAAATGTTATTATTCAGACATAAGAATACACTGACATGGAGACACAGGATGGGAAGGCAATTACAAATTGACATCTTACATATCTCACTGTCACATGCACTTAACCTAGAGATGACAGCTTTGTGTGTGTGTGTGTGTGTGTGTGTGTGTGTGTGTGTGTGTGTGTGTGTGTGTGTGTGTGTGTGTGTGTGTGTGTGTGTGTGTGTGTGTGTGTGTGTGTGTGTGTAGGTTGCATCCAATTTCCTTTTTAGACTTGCACATGTGGAATTATTTTTTATGCACATTTGAGAGACACAATATACAAGTGAGGCAGGTATAGCGTCACGTTGTTAGAGCATACAAATCTGAAAAACTATTTGGAGATGTTGTGGAGATCTACAAGTAGCCTATGCTTCAGGAAGTGAAACCCCTGACATGCATTCCCTTTAACTGTACAGTTAACAACATCGGCATTGTGTCGATGTGAACTACCAGTCGAGCTGAGCAACCGAGCTGTTACACCACACAGTAGAAAACCGAGGGCCTATGGTTGGATTTGGGCCTGGATTTGGGCTTGTGCTTGGGCTATGTTAACAGCCTATACATGGGTTCGCTGTGTTTGTAAACACGATATTGTGAAGAGGGTCAAGACACTGGCAGCCAACCACGTGAGCAACAGCGGTTTCCAACAATCAGAGGTTGAGTTGTGCGCAGCTAGGTTCGCGCAGCCAGGGGCAAACACAAATTTAGAACCCATGTAAAGGTAGCTCATCTTGATATCGTTGCCTGTCCCGACAAAACACCGGTCCAGTTCACCAATTAGCTGGTAGGCCTACTTGTATGATGACTGGGATCATGATTGGGGTTACTGTACTGTAGCTGTTGGAAAAAATAGTGATTTTGTTATTCTAATAGGGATTTTTATGACATGCTGGACCTGGATTGACCCCTGGATGTTACTGAGGAAGCAGTGTATTCTGTTACAAAGGGGGATATTTCACAGGCGTTTTAGAAACTTTGTTGAAAGATAGAAATGTGTGCATATCTCACCATGGCTGGCCAGGTGCAGGAGAAATACATGGAATTTATTTCACCAAAAAAAAGTTCAGTCTGCAGCATTACTTGAGGTATCGTATTTGTTTCCAAAAAGGTTTTGACCCTCGAATCAGTGCTGCAGACTTAACATTCTTTTGTTAGAAGCCACCTGACATGAATGACTTTAACCCCTTTAACACAGACCCCCTGTTATAACCTTTTTTGTCACCAAAATGGTAATGACAAAGTCTTTAACCTAAGACTCCTTTATATTGTCATAGCTATGGTGTTATGATGTAGTTGAGTGTTTTCAGCAAAGAGTGATAAGGTCCGTCGACAGGCCCATCTACAGTAAGGCTACTCTGAGTAAGTGGTAAATCCTAATAGAAGGACCTTACTCTGATTTTTAAAACAAAGTCAACAGGCTCTTCTATAAGTAGATTTACTGCTGGCTGCTCTGAGGTGATGGTCATGCCCTTGTGACGTCACGTGACCAAGCATGATCTCTGGAATTCCCCGTTGCCCACCAGTTGCAACGGCAGCTGATGAAATATCCAATACAAGTGTCAACATCAGGGGTTGCCAACATTTTCCAACTTGGGACCCACTTGACATTTTCACAAATGTTTGGGCCCACCTCTGCCCAGTAAAAAATAATACAACTCAAATAAATAGTAAACAGCAACACATATTATTTAGATTTTTAGAAAATGAAGTCAGGGCCCAGCTGGAATACCGCCGCGGCCCACTAGTGGGCCCCAGGTCACAGTTGGAGAATCACTAGTTGTAGACTCCCCCAACGCAGTGAGGTGCAGAAGAAAACAAGGACACTGAACAAAGAGAAATTAAGTAGGAGGGTTACTTTATTAATCCCAAAGGGAAATTGAGGAATGTTGGCAGTCTGTCACAGATTCCCAGATTGTTTGGTTTAATTTACAATATCAAACCTTGGCGAAAGCATTTTGACATCACTGAAACGTTTCTGAGGTTCTAAAGCAATGTGGGACATTCTTGATTTTGATCCAAGGCACACCACTATTCACTTTATATACTGTATGTGTCTGCTCCCTTTCTTTTTCATTATTTTGTATTTTAAATCTCTCTGTTCCCTCTTCACTGGTCTCTCGACCTGTACCACCAGTTACTGCTGTTACATCACACATTGTTTGCCTTTCTAAAAAAAAGACATTGTGTCGTTATGCCATGAGCTCATCTCCATTGCTCCTCATTCTTGTGAAGATTGTACGTAAGCTTGTGTATTACATCCGTATGTCAACAGAGCAAGGTTTTCCTTTTCAAATTCAAAAAGGGTGAGAACAAAGAACAAAAATGATGAAAAAGAGACATCTGTATCATAATTTAGGTATAACAGTGCACTATTATTATTATAATTATTGCCTGTGATTAAAAAAAGGAACAATAATGATTGAAATTATGGTCATAATAAGAATACATGTTATTATTATGATTATAATAAACTTTAAAATGTTGTGCCCCGTGTGTTGTATTTTGAGTTACAAACCCATGTCACATTACCAAAGAGCAGTGGTTCTTAACCTGGGGTGCGGATTCCCCTTGTAGAGGGCACAGAGATTGCAGGGAGTCTGCAGAATTTTGAAGGCATTGAGGTTGTGACCAAAATTCTGCTGGTGAACATTATAATTATAATTAAAACACGTTTCGTTCCCCATGTAAAATCATAAAGGTATTGATTAATGTCTCGAGCAAGAGTAATAAATGTTTTGTGTGTCTATACATGTAGAAGTTTGGTTTGGTGGAGGGGGTGGCCTATGTAGGGGGACTTTGCGGGGTCGGAAAGCTTACGAACCAAAGCGATAAGAGTATTGAAGCAACCAAATGTTGTAGTTTTGGTAAAGCATAGTGTAAATGTGAAAACTGGTCATCTGAAGATGAGTAGGCTTGTAGGCCTTAAACTAGTGTTTCTCAACGAGGGCGGTACATCCCCCCAGGGGGCGTTGGAGAGCTCTAGGGGGGCATTGAGAAGGATACAGCTGAGATAGGGCGGTGCTTAGTTGCCATTGGGCGGATTTAGTCCATTTGATTTTTTAATACTAATGGGGGCGTCAGGAGACTGGTGATGAGGCCAAGGGGGCATTTCGTCAAAAAAGGTTGAGAACCACTGCCTTAAACACTTGTAATCCCACACGAAGGCATATGCACTTCATAATTGGTCGATCTGATCAAGATGCAGGATCAATGAGAAGTCTGAAGCCAGCTGCAGGCCTACTGTTCTCAGTGCTGCCAGTCTTGGGCCACATGACACATTACAAGCACTACTATGGAGACATCACATTACATTATGATCACATTACACTTAGCTGACGCTTTTATCCAAAGTGACTTGTAGTTGTTATTTTTCAGGATATTGGTTACAGTCCCTGGAACTATGTGTGGTAAGGTGCCTTGCCCAAGGGCACTTCAGCCATGGATGAAGTTGTAGGGAGAGGGCAGGTGGGATTTGAACCCAACCCCCAGAATCAAAGACCAACTCCCTAATCACGAGACCACGGCTACCCACAAGACATATACAGCAGGAGCCACAGAATGCGTTCCAATATGTCACCTTGCGTCCTCCACTTGTGCTTGTGGCCTCGTACCAGGAAGTAATACGCCGTGATGACATCACTGACAGAAGCATTATATTTCAATATCTCAAAAAAAAACTCAATTGTAAAGCCATTTTCTCATTTGCAAACTGGATGGTGAATGAAGAATAGTCCCCCAAAAATTCTTTTGGCTAGGCTGACAGCGGGGAAACTTAATTGTTTTCTCCAGGAGGCGGGGCATCAGCAAAACGTGAGGCCACAAGCACAAGTGGAGGACACAAGGTCGCATATTGGAATGCACACACTGATTTAGTACCATGTTTCCTTGACTGCACCGTGCAAGGCCGCATGGTGCGGGAAAGTTGCATGGTATGAAAATGAAAGTGAGGGGAAAAAAGTGGTTGAAAGAGAAGGTTAAATCCCGCACACCCAAACATCTGACCTGGGAGCATGACAACAAAACCACTTTTAATTTATTTTTTAAATAAAAAAGTGAAAGCAAAAAAAAAAAAAAACATGGTCGTAGCGGACTTTTTTCTTTTCTATTTTAAAAAATAAGTTGTCCCTGCTGTAATAGAAATTCACCTCAGAGGTCCCCCAGCATGTGTTTAAGCTCCAGTCAATGTGAATTTCACCCCACATTTTGCACCAGTCTAGGTAATGCTTTGCCTGGTTAACACCAGACCTAATCACAAGTCACGAAACGATTGTGTAGAACGGAAGGCAGTATGGGAGTTCCCAGGCTAGGTAATGCTAATATCGCACTGCAAAGCCCACCTGGGAAACTCCAAACTCCCATTGTCATTGTGATACACAGCACTCCACAGAACACAAGTGCACACTACACAGTGCACACAACGAAATTGCATTTATGCCTCACCCCGTGCAAGGGGGCAGCAAGGGGGCAGCCTCCCCCAATGCCGCCCCAAGAGAGCAGTGCGGCGGGACGGTACCATGCTCAGGCTACCTCAGTCATGGAGGAGGATGGCAGAGAGCACTGGTTAATTATTACCCCCACCAACCTGGTGGGTCAGGAGTCGAACAGCCTACCCATGACTGCCCAGAATGTTTGAGCACAGAGGAAGAGACAATAAGGCAAAAATGCTGTCAGACAGCCTGACCAACTAATGATGAATGTAATCAGCTGTGGTGGAATAATTTGGGAGTTGGACTGTCGATCACAGGGTTGCAGGTTCATCCTTTACCAATCCCTTCCTCCATGTCTGAAGTGCCCTAGACCAGTGTTTCCCAACCTTTTTTGTCTTGCGTACCCCCTAAGCATCTTAGTTGTGCCATGAGTACCCCCTAATTAATTTTCTATTTCATTTTCTCAGTCCTGATGTGGCTGCTCCATACATGTGTTATAATAATAACACTTTTCCAAGTACCCCCTGCAATGTGCTCGCGTAGCCTACCCTTAGTGGTACACGTACCCCTGGTTGGGAAACACTGCCCTAGACTAGAGCAAGGCACCTATCCTAACACTGCTTCAGGGGCTGCAACCAATAGTCTGTAATATCTGTAAGTCGCTTTGGATAAAAGCGTCAGCTAAGTGTAATGTAATGTAATGTAATGTGTTAGGCTGACCTCAGCTAACTGCCCAGTCAGTGACTCAGACGGAGCCAGAGCCGGGCCATCCTAATTGGTTGAGAAAGCCATCTTGCGAGTCCTGTGACTACCAGTAAGGTGTTCTATTTTTAGATAGACCAGAATGGCATTTTGATTCTGACCCGGGCAAACACAAGACCAGACTGCTCTGTACTGTCAAGTAAAAAAAAAAAACTGCAGTAAAAATTAAACGAAACAAAAAGAAAAAGCAAAATTCTTCAGTCCTATTCCAGTACATTTATACAGCAATGAAAACCTGAAAGTGGATACATACAAACAAACCCCCCACACATAGGCCTATCCTATTTAATGGCAGGGACTTTATTTATTGTACAGCCTATTGGTGGGCCTACAAAGGAACCATGACCATTAAAATCCATATTTCAGAGCTGAGAGAATTCAAAAGAGGATCCCCCACCCACCCACAGAGCCCCCCAATGAAAGCAAACATGCTGCCTGTGTGAAGCACCTGGAGTTTAGTGCTCTCATGGCAGCCGAGAAGAGAAGCGGGTCAGAGAGGATACAAAAATAGAGCTCTCTGGTCACACACACCCACACCTGCAGAGAATGACAAAGACAGCACATATGCTCAGAAAATGTCTGGTATGGTAGATTTCACAGGTAGGCATAACGCTGCATGGCTAGAAAGAAAGAAAGAAAACAGGGCATCTTTATTTAAGATATTTCTTGGCCAAGGAAGGACCTATAGGCCCACCTCTGTATTATTATTTTAAAAATAATCTTAAGAGATATGAGCTGTCATTTCAACCGTGTTAAGCATTATAGCCTACTCATACCAGAAAGCATCCACGTCGTAGCCTACTGCCATGCCGTCATGCTAGTGTAGATAGATCACAGACAGCAATGTTGTTATTCAGGTCTCTCTTCACTGAATAATAACAGTTTTTGGCGTTGGACTAGGCCCATTAAAAATTGTGGTAATAACTCCCCCTAGCGGCGGCAGAGAAGAGTCCTTGCAATTACCATTCTGTACCCCAGCGGCCAGCTTGAGATATGTCTCCCGCCTACAACCAGCACTCCGCATTTGCGTTCGTCAGACTCAAATCCGATGGAGAGGGACGAGCCGCCATCTTTTGTGCGTCTCTCCCTTTAGCGATGGAAAAAATAATTCTGAAACTGGTTGTTTGCATCTCCCTATTCTAATAAATATTCGAATATATATAACGAACAGTTTATTTACCAAACCTCGCTGTATATTCGACTGGATATAACCATTTTCTTCTGACTTGCAGCCCATATTTCAAAGAAGCGGCAGCAAGGTGTAGTTTCGCCCATTTCGTGAAACCGGAGCGAAAACGAAAGGCTTCCTGAAAGCGGGGGTGCATGGAAACGGACTATATTTGTGAAGGAGGATGGAAATGGCTATATAAGAAGGCGATGTTTGTTTGTTCTTGTGGATATTTTCCTTAGGTTCGCAATCCACACGGAATTACGGCTGAAATTCTGTCGGACAGTGCACCTCATCACGTGGTAGGTTCCTCCTTTTTCTTTGTTAGCTGGTTAGCTAATAAGCTACACCAGTTGGGCTGCTGTCTTATTTTACGTTCCCACCGCCCGAACCATGCTTATTAAACATTACATTTTGCTTTAAATAAATACCCAAATAGTTCTGTGTGGTCACTGATGCATCAGCGTTATATGATTCGCGTGATTAAAGCACGCTGTTAGTAAGAATGCATTGAGATCTATATCTCTAATTCTTCATGGTTTATAAAGCTTACCCTGTCGGCTAAACTTGGGTAACCAGCAACACGGACTAGATGCCTACAACACGGTCTTAGGTAACGCAAATGTATTGAGGATTTTACTATTCATTTGTTGCAGTTTTAGACATATGATTTACTGTGCATCATTTAGTTGCCAACATATACGTACGACAATCCTACTTAATATAATGCGTTGTCTCGTCTGCGTGGTTAGACATAAATCCTGCTAAAACAACGTCCACATTACTGGCTAATATTGATGCATGGTTCAAGTGCAGAAACTTCCATTCATTTTTGAGGGTTCGTGCGGATTATTTTTAACTGAGCGTCACAAGCCATATGAATTTCGTTTTCTCGTATGCAATTTTATTATGCGTCTTGTCTGTACAAGTTAAGCTATTTATTATCCAAATTTCCCGGAAAAGAATAGGAAACCAGTCAACCTAGCCTACGGATAAATTGGGTTGCTAGCGTGCTAACATAAAAAAGATGGTGAAGCGACGTTAGTTATGGTTAACCCAGTAGTGTGTGGACATTTCCGCGTTTCTTACATAATGCAAAAACGGCGGCGGCGTCTGTTCTTTACCAGTCGAATCTTTCTAATCAACATAGTGCATTAACATTTTAACAGTTGAGTCATGACTGAACTATTTATGAAGAAAGACGGTGGTCTACTTTGCGCCATTGCCAACTTAACCCTTTCATGCACGGTGTCCACATACGTGGACAGTAATTCTAACCCCACTTTAGATAGGTAAATAGTGGTTATTTTTTTCCAAATTGTATATGGGAAGTACCATGAGGTTCATTACAATACTTTAACAGCAGTTATAACTTTTTGCACTAAATATTAAGTGTTTGATGACATCATCAATCTAAGAAATCCACCGATGTGAATTATGACCATAACAAGCATGTTTATATCTGAAAATCAACCACACCAAAGGGCAATTTCAGGTTTTAAAAAATATTATGATGTTTAGTACAGTTCACTTGAGAAGTCTATGTTGTTAAAATCCAAATTTACAATAAAGGTAGGTTTTTATACAATATAAAGCTACTGTCCACGTATGTGGACGTTGCGCATCAAGGGAGTCTAATGATAAACATATTATTTATGATTACCGTGAGAATATTCTGCTCATTTTGGGCAAATACTTAATGTTATGAGCATTTATAATGATTATAGTGTGAAAATAAATTATTTTTAACATATTTAACACATTTTTAACACTTTTAATTTAATAAATTCAAGAAAAAAACTACCTAAAATTAGTGTTTTCACGCACGTGTCTATAGGCATATTTCGGGTTTCTTTCACCACAAAATGACACAAATGATGTAGGAATGAGCTAGAATACATGCTGAATCAATACAGATCTGTCTTCATTCATCAGAATTGAAGTTTTTTTTCCACATGCAACAAGGTTTCCCCACAAATCTTGCCATAGCTGTGTATGTAAATATTGCTAAATTGACAGTTTTTTTTTCCTCTTTTTTCATCTTTGTGTCGTTTAAATACTGTAATATATAATGTGTAAAGTGTCATATAATTTGTAATATTACATATAGTAACATGGAAAGTAAGTAAAATAACTTGCATTTATAATAGGAGGTCTATTTAACACTATTTTTTCACAGAAAATACTTGAACATGCTGATGAATGACTACAAAACGCATGTGTCTGGAGGCAAATTTCATATTACCTTTCATATAGGGACAACATAAATGATGTAGGATTGAGCTAGAATCCATGCTGAATCAAATACAGATGTGTCCTTCCTCAGAATTTAAGGTTTTTTCCACATACAACAGGTTTCCCCACAAATCTTGCCATAGCTGTGTAGGTAAATATTGCTAAATTGACAGTTTTTTTTTCTTTGTTTCATCTTTGTTCCTTAAATAGTGTAATGTATAATGCATAAGTGTCATATAATGTTGTAATATGACACAAGGTAACATGGAAAGTAAGTAAATTAACTTACATTTATAATAGGGGGTCTATTTAACACTATTTTTTACAGAAAATACTTGAAAATGCTGATGAATGACTACAGAACGCATGTGTCTGGAGGCAAATTTCACATTACCTTTCATATAGGGACAACATAAATGATGTAGGATTGAGCTAGAATCCATGCTGAATCAAATACAGATGTGTCTTCATCAGAATTTAAGTTTTTTTCCACATGCAAGAAGGTTTCCCCACAAATCTTGCCATAGCTGTGTATGTAAATATTGCTAAATTGACAGGTTTTTTTCCTCTTTGTTTCATCTTTGTTCCTTAAATAGTGTAATGTATAATGCATAAGTGTCATATAATGTTGTAATATGACACAAGGTAACATGGAAAGTAAGTAAATTAACTTACATTTATAATAGGGGGTCTATTTAACACTATTTTTTTTACAGAAAATACTTGAAAATGCTGATGAATGACTACAGAACGCATGTGTCTGGAGGGAAATTTCACATTACCTTTTATACAGGGACAACATAAATGATGTAGGATTGAGCTAGAGTACATGCTGAATCAAACTGAGCTTTTTGTTCACCAGCATTGGCTGTCTTCTTGCATGCAATAAGAATTTCCCACATATTTTTCTATGACCGCCTATATAAACAATGCTTTTTTTATATATATGTTTTTGTTGTTGGTTAATTACAGTGATATATGGTGTTAAAGTGTTATATTGTGTTGTTATATAGCATAAAACACCATAAAAATGAATAAAACAGCTTAATTTGAACTGAAATACATACAGTATAGGCCTATATAACTTTTCACTCCTTTGATGCGCAGTGTCCACATATGTGGACAGTAAAATAACTTCCACATCAAAAGAGATTTTTGAAAAATTCCAAAAGATTCTTCATATTAGCTCCATTATGAGTGAGAAAATCAATATATAAAAAATCTTGCACATTTTTTTCATGGTGTCTGCATGAAAGGGTTAAGCCTTTGGCAACTGGCCATGTTCTGGCTAGCTAACCATCGTTAGCTCAGTCAACATGAAACTAGGCGTAGCTGCTAGACCTAGGCGCCGCGCGAGTTCACATTCATAATGTCGGGAAAAAAACAGAGCTGTCTGTGTCATGTACGCTCGAGCTGGGCTCCTTTTTTATTTTACTGTAAGCTTCTCGTCTCCTACTGTCTGAGAAGAACAGTATGTCGTTGTTTCCTATATGTATTGAAGATTTATTGAAGCGTATTGTATTCGCACATTCATGTACGTCGTGCAGGCGTGTTTTCAGAAAGGTAATTATGTTAGTGGGTATGTTTTTATTTCCATATGGGTTTTCCGCCCTCAATGATTGGTATGTGGTGGACGGTGTGATGTAGGTATTGCATAATACTGCCAGGAAATATGGCGTAGTCGCGTTGCATACTCTGCGGTAGCTACAACGTTGCCGTTTTAGACCCTTTTTTCTCACCAGAGCTGAAGCTCTCGTCGTCTAGTTGGACATCTTAGATTAAGGCGCACATTATATAAAACGTAGAGATTGCGTGAATGTAACCGGTTTGATCCCCGACTGGCTTTGACATATTAACCTAGTTAACTTACAACCGTCTTCATAATCCCCAGTGGTAAACACGCGCTTGCTTATTAGCCCTTGGACTTTGGTCTTACGTCAGACCCACAGTATGTTACTCTTTAAACATGCGTTGGCTTATGTGGACTGTAGACTTGAGACTCTTTTTATGAACTTCCAAGAGATGTTTTATTTATTTATTTCCTTATAATTGGCCACTCTTGAGAGGTGTATGTAGTCAGTTCGTGCGTCATGACGGCCCAATAAAAAAAACCTCTTCTACTCCTATGCGTTGTATATGTTCCACAGCTGTTGTTAATGTTGTTCATGTTGTGTGTGTGTGTTTTTTAACACAGATTTAGGGCACACTACAAAATGGCCATTTCTCATATTCACTCTGGTCTCCTAGCATTCAGCCCCCTTATCCTAGGGATGCATCCTTAATTCCTCTACCACAGATGGCTAGTTCTTGTGGAGGAGGGGGAGTAGAGGCGATCACCATTGGAGGGAAAGCGAGCCGATGGAGCAGACTGCCACTCTGCTGCCGCTCTCTCACACAAGCTTGGCCGTAACAGGATTTTCCCTCCCAAACAGCTGTAGTGGTCATTACTGTGTTCGGGTTCTAGCTTGTGTGTGTGTTCAGCTCCCCACCCCCCAACACATTAGTCAGGTGAATGAGTTCGCATTGTTTCCACAGTGTTAACTGTGAGGTCAAGCGAAAGGTGAAGGGGTTATGTCCCTTTATGGTTTTATTTTAGGCCCAGAGAGTAGGCCTTGAAATGGCTTAAATGCTATGCCTACATTCTGCACCACACCACACCGCAACCCCCACCCCCACCCCTTTCTCCGCCATGTCTTGTTTTCTTTATTTTAGGCCGGACAGTAGGCCCCGAGATGGTCAAGCGGCTTTACCTACACAGCAGAACAAACCCGGCATTGCATCAACACCGCCACCCCTTCTCCTCCTCCTCCTCCTCATTCTCCTCCTCCTGCTCTCAGGCCCTTTCTCCAGTCCATCCCCGACATGTTTTCTTTGGCCACCTTTTGTCTGATATCCTTAAGCCCTGAGTCAGTGTCATCACATCATGGCTAGGCTAGTCGGTATGTCATTGTGGCTTCAGATGGAAGAACCACTGCTGCAGTAGATGCTAATTAGGTGGAATTTGCTTAGCTGTTAAGATACCCTGGAGGATAGGGGAAGAGAGAGAGAGCATTTGGGCCCCAGCTTGGCTGCTATTGCTTGCCTCGCTGTTCTTCTTTTCTCTGTACTTGTGAAGAATATAGGCTTGTAAGCCTACAAGCAGATGTGTCCTTTTAAGTATTGAAATGTCACATGATGTAACACATTTTTTGTTTCTAATTCATGTGTTTAATTCTTGTCTGCAATGTGTCTTCCATCCCTCTGTCCTTCCTGTTTGTCACTTTCTTGCTGTCTTTCTCTTTCCTTTCATCTCCTATTTTGCTTAACTAACTCCTTTTCAATCCCTCTTTCTCTTTCTTCCTTTCTTTCTCAATCTTTCTTTCACCCCTTTACCCCCCTCTTCATTTTCCTCTCCTTCCTGCCGTTCCCATCCATCCATCCCTCCTTTTTTAACCCTCTCCACCATCCTCTCCTCCTACATATCCCTCAGTTCTTCTTCTCTCTGCGTCCCTGTGCCTCCCTTCTCCTCATCAGGTGCTGATTGGGTAACTGGGACCAATAGTGAGAGCAACCGCCCGCCGCGCCAGCGGTCCGCGGCCCGCCTGCGTTAGCGTTCCTAGCGGTTGGCGTCCGAGGGCGCTGCAGCGGTTTGCGGGGGTGGCGTCTCCGTCCCCCTGTTCCACTGCATGGCTGCCATGGCTCCCGCTCTGACCGACGCCCCGGCCGAAGCTCACCGCATTCGCTTCAAGCTGGCACCGCCCTCCTCCGACCTCTCGCCCTCCGCCAGCGCCACCAGCGAGAACAACAGCAACGCCACCAACATCCTGCTCTGCCACCACAACGCAACCTCCACCGGCGGGGTCGTCGCCGCCTCCAACGGAACCAGCAGCAACACCCCCTCCCCCACTGCCATCGTCACCCCGAAACGCCGCATCACCAACGGGGCTGACCATCACCACCACCACCACCATCACCGCTACCACCACCACCACCACCCCAGTGCCCAGGACAAGGGGCTGCTGCGCAGGGACGTGTCGCCCCTGCCGGTGCCTGTGCCCAAGCCTCCGGCGCTGGGCAAGCTCCAGCCGCTGGTGGCCTCCTACCTGTGCTCCGATGTGACCACGGTCCCCTCGTCCACGCAGCAGGCCAAGGAGTCGCTCAAGTCGCTGCAGCAGGGCTGCACGTCGCTCATCCAGCAGACCGTGCTCAAGACGCACCACCAGCATCAGCAGACCCTGCAACACCACCAGGGCGTGGGGCTGTTTGCCGCCACGGCCGGCGGAGAGGCGGCGCTGCTCCGCAAGAGGCAAGCGCTGGAGATCACGGGAGGCCAGCTGCAGGGACTGCTGAGCGGGGGTGGCGAGAGGACGTCGCCGACCCCCCCTGGCCTTGTTGCTGGTGCCGGTAGCGCCACCACCACCATCTCTACCACCACAACCCCCAATAACCACCACAGCAACAGCAACAATATGCCCATCAACGGACTAGCCAAAAAGATGGCTACCAACGCCACCACCGGCAACGCTGGGGTGGTGAACGGAGGAGGGAGTGCTGGGAAGGCTGTAGCTGGTGTGGAGACACCGGGTCAGGCTCCTAAAGGGGGTCCAGTGACCAGGAACGGTGGGGGTCTGTCGAGGGTGCAGCCGCAGGGCAGGGGGGTGCAACAGCACCAGAACGTCCAGCAGCAGCAGCAGCAGCAACCTGCCACTCAGGTTGGCGGAGGAGTGGAGGACCCTCCCCAGCCCCCTACCAGCCCCTCGTCCCCCATCCCCTCTCTCTCCCTCGCACCCCATAACAATGGCACTTCGCCCCCTGCCCAGAACTGCCAGAGCGCTGCCACCACTGCTTCTTCTTCAGGGCAGCAGCCAGAGGGCGAGCAGCAGCAGCAGCAGCAGCAACAGCATCATCCCAGCAGCACGGTCTCCACACCCAACACCACGTCCACAGACCCCAGGCCTGGACTGCCACCTGGCCCTCCTCCTGCATCCTCCTCCAGCTCATCCTCCTGCCTTGCCCCACGGCCCCCCTCCCCAGCCACAGTGGCCCTACAGCTGCAGGAGCGCACGCAGCACACGCAGCGGCGCCAGGCGGACATTGAAGGCCGTCTGCGGCGCCTGCGCAAGCGGCTGCAGGTGGTGCAGGCCAAGCAGGTGGAGAGGCACGTGCAGCAGCAGGTCTCGGGGCTGGTGGAGAAGACGACCAGCTGCAGCCAGCAGCGAAGTGCCGGGGGCGGCAGCATGGGTATCGGCGGTGGCGGAATGTCTGGACGCCTTGCCAGCGCCGCCTCCGCTAAGGCTTCGGTCTCGGACCCCTGGGGCCGCCATGTGGACCCTTCCACTTCCGCCTTGGTGGCGTCCGCTGCTGGCGTGTCTGCCTCCACTTCCTCGCCGTTCTCCGCTGCCTCCACTTCCTGTTCTGGTGGTGCGTCGTCTTTGATGTCGTCCATGTCGTCGTCGGGGGCCGTGGCGAGCTTCCTGAAGAGCGGCGCGGTGCCGGCGGACCTGGAGCGGCTGCACCTGAGCGGCAGCACCTTCCTGCGCTCGGCCGAGGCCGCATTTGACTCGGACGCCACCGAGAGCAGCTCGGGTGGGGAGTCGGACGTCGAGCAGGACCAGGTGGTGCGCGCCGACCCCGACAAGCGACACGTCAAACTGTGAGTACACAAAAAATGACCAATAGGGGCGTCCATAAGTGGGGGGAGGGAGGGGGGACATGAACATGGCTGGCGGGGGATGAGGCCCAGTTATCTTGTACTGGTAATGGAGAAAACGGTGTGAAAATGTATCAATATGCTCCCAGTGCATTTGCTGCTTTTGTAATGACTGGTTAGGCCAACCAATATCAGCATATCGTCTATAAATGTTGGAGGGAAATGAACATGACTGGCTAGGCCACAGAAATTAGGGAAATGTAAAGATTTTGTAAAATATGTATTTAATTGAATGATTTTGTTTGCAATTTGTGAGTTCAGTACAGCCAAGGACCACTAATGGGGGGCATCCATACGCCAAGTTGCCAGTGCAGGTGTAACCATGAATTGAAAATCATAACCGTGTTTGTGGGAAGATGGGCTTAGTAATTAGATATTTTCAGGGGCCCAGCGACTTCTCTGGGCAGGCCTGATCGCACAAAAGGAAATGGGATGTCAAGCACTATGTAACTAAATGCCCCCAGCATACTAGCTGCTCTGATAGACATTGGTTATAAAACCTGGGGTCTAACCAGGAAAGTAATGGCTTTGTACATTTCTCGGGCAAGGGCACAGGGATTGGTGGCTCTCTAGGGGCCTAGCTGCCAGGGCAGGTGTAAATGTGAAGTTAATTGAATAGTAGAGGATTTGTCATACAAAACTGAAAAAGATAAAGATATGCAACAAAATGGCCCAGTGCATCCACTGAGTTTGCAACGGCTGGCTATAAAATGCTGTGCCTGAAAAAATAGAATTAATGTCCTAGTAGCATTTGTGGACGGGTAATCATTAATGTAGGTCTGTGAGTAGGCACACAGACTCTGATTAGAAAACTGATGGAGATTTCATTTTTTTTCTTTTTGATGCAATTCACTGGACAGCAGACCACAACAGTGTACCTAACAATGATGATCTTGGTATTTCAACCAATTGTATACACTCTAGCAGGTGACATGCTGAAAAGAGGAATTTCCCCCACGCTAACTCATGAAAATAGAACACTTCTGGCTCTGCACAAAATCGAAACTCAATTTGTGTAGAGTAGATGAACTTCTGATTCTGTTGGAATTGGTTAATTTGAACTGGTTTGAAGCCTGGCCTGTTTCTCAGCTCCTACCCATCTAACTACTGACTGAAGGATGGCTTGTTTGACCTGCTGGTGACCTGTCTGTTTTGGTTTGTTACCAGACCACTGCCCCAGGTGATGAGCTTGGAAGCAGGTGTGATAAGTGTCAAAAAGTGGTCAAAAAGTGTAATTTCCTGGTGTTGAACAAAAATTGTTTTAAAAAAGGACTGTGCAAACCTTTTTTTAAATAAAGTGACAAAATGCTCGCTTGGTTTTACTGTATTGTAGGCGGTGGTTCCCAAGTCCCAAGGCTTGCAGTACAATAAGAGCTACAAATGTTTCTAATGACTAAACATGGCTTTTTTTAGTGAATTCAAGGTGAGGAAAACTTGTATGTATTTTTCGTTTGTAACAACAAACAGGAATACAAAATAAAGCCAGCTGTTAACCGGCCAAAATACTGTAACTGGTTCTAGTAACTGGTACATTTTGAACACTAAACAATACCGCCCCGTTGAGTGGCTGGTGAGTCTCACCATTTTTCATTTATTTGCCAGTGACGTTTCGAGGCTCACATTTTGCCAAGTTTATTTCCACCGTAGAGAGCAGGTGTCAAGGGTGACCGTGACATACGACCTAAAATAAGACATGAGTAGTTGACCTCACAGATATAACAATGAACCACTGCCTAAAAGAAGACACTAACCTACCTGTCTGACTCACAGAGGATTCGAATGGACTGGCTTGAAATGTCTCGCTGCTGCCATAAAGGAAACCAATATGGACTTGAATCGGTTAATTTTTCTGTTGAAATATCTTGATTTGACATTCACCCCATGTAGGTGGGATGTAAGACAAATGAATCAAAGGAGCAGAACTCGCACCAACGGAGCTGATTCAACAATTGGTTTTAATTGCATGAAGGTGAAAAAAAGTGCCACAAAAAGGGCATATAAAATCATATAATTTCCAGTCAGACTGTCGTCAGTGCAGGGATTGATTGGGATATATGACATTAATTAAGAAATTAATGAAGTGTGACTAATATCAACTACAGAAGGCATTGCTGTTGTTAACCAGTCGTTTCAAACCAGCCCAGTATTCAAATTCTCTTCTATTGTCAATCTTTTCACATGCACTGGACATAAAAAGGAATTGAAGGATTGTGGATATGCATGGGGGAGTGCAAAACACAGAGACCTTAGGGCAAGACATTACAGTGCAAGACGGGATAACATGAAATTGTCAGAAGGGACTATTCAACTGCTTTGGTTGCCCTTCTTTGCTTTCTGAAGTACACCACATCGATTGTGACTAAACCAGAGAAATGAGACATGGATGGTACCCGTGACATTGGCGTAACCTCATTGAACTGGCCCACACAATTGAGACACACACACACCACACACACACACAGGCAGTGTGAGCCTTAATCAGCCCTGTCACGCTGTTATGAAATCTAGCACTTTCACCTCCACCACAGGCGCTCTTGCTTAACTGGAGACAGGATTTACAAACGGACTTGCTGGACTGTGTGTATTTTTTTTCTGGGCATCTACTTTTTGTCAGGGTATATCTACTGTTTACTGATGAGAAGGGCAGGGATTGGAAGAGTTAAACCTGTTTCACTGGAATAATTTTGACAAAAATGTGCTGTGTAGTGTACTGTAATTATGACACAAATATGCTGTGTAGTGTACTGTGTATCTCATCCACTACATGAGGTGAAACATCAAGAAAAAGGGAAAATATGACTCAAATGACATGCCATAAGTTTGAATGTCATTTCATGGATGATTTAGTTTGTGGATTACGAGATTGACGTTAGGTAAGTCAATAGCCGGCTCTTCTGTTAGCTGTAGTAGCATGAATGGACAGTTGACGGAGTTGACTAAGCCTGCGTAGGAGGGAAGTTAATGAGTTGACACGACTGACTGCTCTGTCGCACTTTTAAACACCACTATCACACACACACACACACACACACACACACACACACACACACACAATCCTCTACTCTACTGTACAAAACCAAAAAGACCGTATTTATTTGTAAGTCAAATTCTGTTAAGGCTAGAGATGTACCGTATCCATGTCTTAGTTCTATTTTTTAATAACAGGAATATTTCTGCTGGTAAATGCTGTGTAACGATACTATGTAACGATGTAAACTATGTAATGATAGGCTAAAAAAATCCCAGGTTCTTCTTTTTTCTGGCCTTCAATTTTATAGCCAGTTACTAAAAAAGCATTGTCAGCACATAACAATAAGTCAGCACACTTATTCACATGTTTGACACTACAGTACATGTGGTGTCAAGACAGTTTTCAGTTTTAATTTCCACGTCCTGTAGTGAAAGCACATAGTTACGCCACGTTGCTCCACCCTAAGGTCTGGACTCGTGGCCGACTGCCGGCTCTTCCTGTACGTCTGGTAGCATGAATGGACAGGAGTTGACTTGAGCATGCGGAGTAGGGAAGTTGCCTTCGGTTACCCAAGTGCTGTGTCATCCTTTTCAAAAACACAATGGTATCTTAGACACACGCGCACACACACACACCCTGCTCTACAAAGCAAAAAGGCAGTAACCTATGCAGACTTAGGCAAATGGTGTAACACGTCTTTCGTCTTAACACTTTTTTAAATTAATAAAAGCATCCACCAGCATTATAATTACAGCATTGGCTTACTAAACCACTAGGATGCTTCCATGTTCACACAGTTCCTGTACAGTCCTTCACCTTGGTAGGGAGGCACTGACTACTTAAAAACTCTCTCCTGTCTCTCTGTCTGTCTCACTCTCTCTGTGATGCTGTAGGTGGATGACATGTACTGGCAGGAACAGGTTTGGCTGGCTGTGGCATGTTGTCCACAGTTGGTTGTTGGGTTGGCCCAGGCAGCCATCATACGATCATCCTGATCAGGGCCAACCTGGTTGCATTGCATCACCACCTGCTTCACCAGTTAGCACAGGCAGACAGGCAGACAGACAGGGAAGTAGCTTGGCTCTGGTTTCCTCTTTGCAATAACCATTAGAGGGAGAGAGTGAGAGTGTGTGCGTGCGCATCCTTGGTGTATATTATATTATTGTGTGTGTGTGTCTGTCTGTCTGTCTGTCTGTCTGTCTGTCTGTCTTCAGCAGGTGTGTGTGTGTGTGTGTGTGTGTGTGTGTGTGTGTGTGTGTGTGTGTGTGTGTGTGTGTGTGTGTGTGTGTGTGTGTGTGTGTGTGTGTGTGTGTGTGTGTGTGTGTGTCCTGACCGTGTATTTGTATGTCTTCATGAGTACAGAAAATGTTTTTATTGAAATCAGTGCAGGCTTCTTGGAAAGGCAACCCGAGTGCCTTCCTTAATGGGTAGTACTAGTACCTAGAAGAACCTGTATTTCACAGACACCCCACCTGGTGCTGAGAACAGGGCACACACACAGAGCGAGCTGAAATTCAATGCGATGGAGCCGTTTTCACACCAACATGGTGTGTGTGTGTGTGTGTGTGTGTGTGTTTAAATGTACAGCAGGTGGCCTTATTCAAAGCAGTGCTGTGCTTCTTGGAAACAGAACCCGAAGTGCCGTCTGTTAGTGCTAGCGAGAAATCTTGAAGCATCATCTTAACTGTTAGTTCTACTAGCAGCTGATGATGCAAGGTGAGCTGAACCAGAGTTCAAAAGAATTGTGTTTTTATCGTTTTTGATTAAAACACAATACAAATTTGATCACGCACGTTTTTTTTGTCAGGCACAACAAGATTTTTTATTGACGTTAAGCTAAGGAACTGGTAGTTGTGTGGTATTTACTAAGGATGGATGAATTGAAGTATATGTATGTGTGTGTGTGTGTCAGGGTGGGTGTTCTGTTTTGATTAATTGAATTGATGTGTTTTAGTTTGTGGAAGCGTGCGTGTTCTGAATTGTTTTTTGTATATGTAGTAGCCTGTCTGGAAGTGAGTATTTTCAGGGATTTCCTGGGCCTTGTGATGGTGGACACCTTTTAAACATCATCTCCACTGACTATTCCCACAGCAGTCCCCTGTGTCTGGCCTCTCTGTTGTGGGTTCCCATGGTTGACTCAGCCTCTGCACTGATCTGATCTCTTATCTTTTCTCTTTTCTTTTCTTTTCTTTTCTTTTCTTCTCTTCTCTTTTCTCTTCTTGTCCTTTGCTCTCTTCTCTTTTCTTCTTCTTCTCTCCTCCGCTGTCATCTTCTTTCCCTTCCACTCTTAACTCCTCGCCCCTTTGCCTTGCTTCTCCTCTTTTCTCCTTCTGTCTCCTCTCTTCTGCTTGAGGCTGAGGTCATTTGTGCTTTTCTCTCCTTCTCTATACTCTTATTTCCTCTTCTTCACCCCTCTCCTCTTCTCTTCCTATCTCTTCCCCTCTCCTCACCTCCTTTTCTCTTCCCCTCTCCTCTCTCCTCCTTTTCTCTTCTCTACTGTCGACTTTTCCTCTCTTCTTTTCTTTTTGAGTGTGAGGTCATCCATGATTTGCTTCATTCTCCGCCCCTCCTCTTCTTCCTTTCTTCTCTTCCTCTCCTCTTCTCCTCTCTCCTCTTCCTCTTTTCTCCTCATCCTCTCTTCTGTGTTTGAGTTTGAGGTCATCTATGTTTTGCTTCCTCCTCCACCCCTCCCCTCCCTGGAGCAGCATACTCTGAGTCATGACCAGGGTTACACTTCCTGTTTATGCTGTGTGTGTGTGTGAGAGAGCGAGCGAGAGAGAGAGAATGTTGTGAAGGCAAGAGAGACAGAACAGAAAGAAGAAATGTGAATGTGTGACGGCTAGAAAGGCAAAAATGTGTTTGAGACTGAGGAAGAGAGGGGTGGGGTGGTGATGAGGAGAAATTGACCAAGTGAATGTGTTTGTGAAAAGGGATTGAGTGTGCGTGTAAGCGAGACGACCAAAGTGTATTTGTATGTGGAAGTGCGACTGTGTGTGTGTGTGTGTGTGTGTGTGTGTGTGTGTGTGTGTGTGTGTGTGTGTGTGTGTGTGTGTGTGTGTGTTAGAGTAGGCTGTGTGTTTGTATGCGTGTGAGTGAAACTGTGGTTCTGTGCCTAGGAGGAGCAGGAGGCGAAGTGTAGGGCTGCAATGCAGCGCTGTGAGCTGCGTTTAGCAGTGCTGGCCCTCTCAGGAGAAGAAAATTAAACCCAGCCAGTCTTTTTAATGGGGTGGTGGAAGGGCTTTTATTTTTTAATATATTTATTTATTTTCAATTTCATCTTTTTTATTTGCTGACCGTCTAGTTAAATATGTAAAGTGCATGTATGTAAATTGCAGACTGTGTGTGTGTGTGTGTGTGTGTGTGTGTGTGTGTGTGTGTGTGTGTGTGTGTGTGTGTGTGTGTGTGTGTGTGTGTGTGTGTGTGTGTGTGCGCGCGCGCATATGGTGCCACACCATATGGTCGGTTGGATTGAGCAGAGCCAGCTTGGAAAGAATGTGTTAACATGGCATATTTCGGGTGTGTGAGAGTGTGTATAGACACAATTATTTCCTACCGTTCCATTTAAGTGGAATGTATGTGTTAATACGGAAAGTGTGATTGTTCTTGTTTTGTATCTTTCCCTCCACATTTTATAGTGTGTTTGAGTGAGAAGGGGAGAGAGAGAGAGGGAGGGCCACAGGCGGAGTGTGGAAACCATGTGTTGAAGAAAGGGAGAGAAAGGGCTTGCTTGAAAGAAGTAGGGCTTTGTGTTTGTAAGAGCGCGGAATCAACCGTTTGTGCATGCGAGAGGGCAAGCGCGCGGAATGGAGATAGCGGGCCATCAGGGACTTGTGTGTGTATGAGAGATAGTGACATTTGTGGACAATCTTGTGTCAACGTCACCATATCACACCGTGCCAAGCCATGTGCTGTGGTTTCACTGGTGTGTGTGTGTCTGTGTGTGTGTGTGTGGCCGGACAGGCGGTTGGTTGATGACATGGGTAGGACCCTGCTGCGTATTGTAATTCTGTTTCGGGGTTAGGTGGTGCATGTTGACACCACCAAACGGTTGCATGTGTGTCTGTAGTGGTGCGCGTCTACTCACATGGGCACACGCATAAATAGAACAACGCCTGAAACATCATGTATGATTACACAACCTCTTCCATGGAAGGTGATCCCATCGGACTTGGTGTCTGCCTGCTTCTGTTTTTTGAGGAGGCTCAGTGGCAGCCTCCAACCTCAGGTGTGTGTGATGGGGTGAGTGAGAGAGGGAGAGGAAACTGGTTTTAAAGGCGATTGAGTGTTTTTTTATCGCTGTGAATGTGATTTTAGTGTTTTTCATCACTAGTGTGTCAAATGAGGCCTTGTAGCAGTACCAGGGTTGCCCCACTGACAGACGTTTCTTGCTCCTGTCAGGGTTGGTGAATAACTGGCTATACTGCTTGTCAAGGCATAACATATGGTGAAATACAGGGCTAGCGCAATTTCATGAAATGTGATTATCCTTAGCTCCTTAGATCCTTAACTATCCCAGAATCTCTCCTCACTCCTTATTCCTAACGTTTCTCTAATCCCAAAATATCACCGTTGTCCAGAACATGAAAAATGTGCTTTCTCGCCTGCCATGTCCCACTAGAACATTGTGAATAGGAGACACCCTAACAGCAGCAGTAGTAACAATAGCCAGCCGATAGAAACAGACTTCTCCAGTGACTTAAAGCCCTCTAAGGTTGGTGATTAACAGGCTGGGTTTCCTGTCTGGACTAGTACCTCCTACCTGAGTCTCTGGTTTAAAAAAAAATCAGACAGGAGTCCACCAAGTAGATAAAATATTACATGATGCAAAGATGCAAGCTAGTTGCAAAATCTCACTTCAAGAATAGGAATTGTATTTCATCTGCCATGTGTCTGCCTTAACAGTGTGAACTGGGGACTCTCCAGGTTAGTGGCAAGTTAGCAGCACAGACTGCTCCCACAGTCTGAAAGCCCTCTATCCTCCCGCGGGTTGGTGATTAACAGACAGGGTTGGCTGCCTGCCTGAGCCAGAGCCAGCGCCCCCTACCCATAGTACAACACAGGGAAGCCGACAGGGGGAGACAGAGGGGTCAGTTGTGCCGGGCCCAGGGAGAAGAGGACCCAGAATTGGGTCCTAATTACATTATATATATTTGGTGGGGGCCCTTATAGTTGATTTTGTCCCGGGCCTGGCCAGTGCTGTCAGCGGCCCTGACGGCACAGCGTAGCCGTAGCCCGGCCCTGCTCCCCTGACCTAAATATGCAGGCATCCAGAAACGGGGACGGGGATAGCGGTGGATAAGGGGGTGGGGGCTGGGCTGGAGGTTGTTGGATTGGGGGAGAGGCATAGCCATATACATGTATGTGGATGAGAGGTGGGGGTGGGAGGAGTAGAGCCTGCATAGTCATGCATGTCTGTCTGAGTGGCCGGAGTGGGTGGGGTTAGAGCCTGGGTTATTGAGCAGGATAAGGAGTTGTATGTGTCTGTCTGAGAGGCTGGGAACCTATGTCTCGAGGGGAGTCTTATCCGGCTCCCGATGTAATTTCAGTGTTATGCAGTTTCACATGAAATTATGTGTTTTGTTAAGAAATGTTAGGAATTGCATTTGCAATACAGTTAAGTGGTATTTTCAGGGGGCCTAGTGAAGCTGGGGTCTGTTGTAAATGTGGCCACCTTCCATTTAGGCCTAAAGTTCAGGGGGAAATCTTGGATTATATTCGTATTCCGTGTTCATAGTAGTGGGTTAGTGGGAATAGGATGGCGGTAGAGGCAAATGCATTTCTTTCGATGAGAAATGGGGGTGGGAGGGCAAGGGGGTAGAGACACGACGTGTATTTTCCTGGGGTGGGTTATGGAGAGCATGTTGGTGGTAGTAGAGGTGACGTGTACATGTCTGTTGATGAGAGGGATGGGTTGAGGAGCTAGGTTGTTGTTGTTGAGTGAGGATAGTGGTAGAGACTGCCTAGTCATGTGTGTCTGTCGGTGAGAGGCATGTGGGTGATTGTGGGTGGAGAGTTCGCTGCATGGACATTTGTCGATGAGAGGGCTGGGGAGGGAGGGTAATAAGTGGGGGTGTTATTGGAGAGAAGGAGAGGGAGGGGTTAATAAGACTGCACTGCAGGCATTTTGGGCCAGTTAATGGGATTTGAGGATGGGTCTCTCAGGGTTAGAAGAAGTACTAGCAATTGGGTAAAAGCTGGGAAGTGGTGTGACTGCACTGCAGGCATTTTAAAATGGGTTGGTGGGATTTGGGGGTTGAGGCTGGATGTGGACTTTAGGGTCTCATTTAGTAGAAGTAGAAATGGGGTAAATGCTTGGGGGTATGGATGAGTGGATTGGCAGTGAGGGGCTAGTGGGGCTGCACTGCATGCGTTTTGAATAAGTTTGAGGATGGGTCTTGGTTTTCTAGTAGTAGTCGAAAAAACTGGTGAAATGCTTGGTCTGGAGAGGGCGTTGGGATTGATGTGGGTGGGCCTGTCTGGGTTTGTCGTAGTAGAAACTGGGTACAGACTGGGGATGGGTGGATTGGGCTGTAGTGGGACTGCACTGCAGGCATTAAACACAGGGTAGTTGGATGTGGGGCTTGATACTAGATGTGGATAGGGGCGAGGCATGGTGACGGTTGGATTGTGCAGTAGGCACCTAGAACTGGTTCATGTGATTTGGGGACTGAGGCTGGATGTCTTGTTTAGTAGAAAGAGACGTGGTAAATAATACTTGGGCTAGTAATTGGTGAAAGGGGAGGGGGGTGAAAAGAATAATCTGGGTCTAGGAATGGATGGTAATGAGGCTACTGATGCAGTGTGGGGGCAGGGATAGTGAGGAATGGATTCACTGCAAGGAGCAGGGAAAAGGATATTGGGGATGGATGGAGTCTTAGTTGCGGGTGAACTGCACTGCATTGCACAAAGAAGAGCACAGCAAAAACACAGGAAGTGTGTCGTGCTGCTTCTCAGTCTCGTAGTTCAAACGAGAGTGGGGAGGGTTTATAACCTCACAATGCTCATACGTACCTCAGCCAGTAGGATGTGGTTGGATCAGAGAGAAACGGGGGGGGTGCATTGATAAGGGTGGTTAAACCTGACAATGATGGTATATATCTCTAGCAGATGTTGAGGAGAGGAGAGCAGGGTTAGAGAGAGGGGTGATAAACCAGGAAATGGTTGTATCTGAGCAGATGTGAGCGAGGGAGAGAAAGAAAAGGAGGCGGCGAGAGACGGAAACGCATTGATAAAAGGCTGTTAAACCTGAACAATGGTCGTATCGAGGGAGAGAGGCACCTATGGCTAGAATAGGGTGTTGTGTTAACTGGAATGCGATCTGGTGAAATGGTTGACTTAGACAAGGTCCACCTGTGCATGGCCTTTGTCAGTTTGGAGAAAGGCACACATACACACACGTACAACACACACATGTGTTTGTGTGCACGTGTGGTGTCTACCAGGGTGTAGCTCAGAATCGCGCATGTTTATTTTCAACACACACACAGGCTTGCCATCATGACCTGGTTTCGTCTCCCGCATGAGGAAACGGAATCAGCAGTGGCAGATAGGCAGAGCAGTAGATTCTTCACGCGAGCTCACTTCCTGGAACCGTCATCATGTTGTATGGAGGGGGCATCAAATCTGCTGTGCAGAGGCAAGTAGTATAACATTGAGGTCAGAATTTGGAAGTTCAGGGTTTACGCAAGCCACAATGGAAATGATCCAGGTGCGAGACGGGTGTTCTGCATACCCTCCAAACCCTGCGGTACAGGAGAGGTACACACACTTTAATTTCACATAATGCTTATTAAAATATTATTTTTTGGATGTTAATTGGCTGGTAGCATTCAGTCTCAATGCCTGATTTTAGGCTTGAAGAGTTTGGAAAAATAAAATTATTATTAGTTTTTTTTTCTCATTCTAAAAGTATTACTGGTTTAGGCTCAGTATTTACCATCAGTCGTTAGTTGTATGGCCTCCTAACCCCTCCCTGGTTTCACGGTACTAACACAGTCGACTCTGGGGAAAATACAGTTTAATTGAGGTCTGTGCCCGTAGCTCCACCTTACTGAGTTGGTACTAGAGGTTAAAAGTATCTGTCTAGCTCAGTGGCTGTCAACCTTTTTTTGAACAAAAGTACCCTTAGTATTAAAAAATGAAATGAGACTAATGCCCCCCAGTGGCTATCAAGCCCAACCCCCCCCAACTGTATCCTTCTAAAGAACACAAGGTTACAGCCTAACAAGTCAATGGCACCTTATTTATGCAGGCCGGAACTGATCCCCACGTTGCCCTCATTGACATCTTGCTCCGCCCATCTGCCATCTCTGACGGATCATTAATCATTTGACCTTTGACCCTGGTCGCCATGGGAACACAGCCGTTTTCAGCACTCAGCCTCTGTCTTCTGCAGGACTTTGACTCCTCCTCTGCTGTCTCTGACCCCATTTATTGATACGGCTCAGAAAGAGCAAATACTCTCGTTTCTCGCTTTCGTTCTCTCTCTCTCTCTCTCTCTCTCTCTCTCTCTCTCTCTCTCTTTCTTTCTTTCTTTCTTTCTTTCTTTCTTTCTTTCTTTCTTTCTCTCTCTCTCTCTCTCTCTCTCTCTCTCTCTCTCTCTCTCTCTCTCTCGTCTCCTTCTCTCTCCCTCCCTCTTACCTCTTGCTCTATTTTACATGTCTCTCCTGTGCTTCTCTCTCATCTATTCATCTGTCTTTGTGTGCTTCTTTAGCATTATTGATGCTCGCTCTCTCTCTCGCTCTCTCACCGCTTTCCCTCTCTCTCTCTCTCTCGCTCTCGCTCTCGCTCTCTCTCTCGCTCTCGCTCTCGCTCTCGCTCTCTCTCTCTCTCTCTCTCTCTCTCATCTATGCATCCATCTCTGTGTCGCGCTTTAGCTGTCACAAACAGGACCGGAAACAGATGTGTTAAATACCCTTCTGTTGGAGAGCTCTATGTGTGCACGTGTCTGTGTCTGTCTGTGTGTGTCTGAGTGTGTTTATATTCCCCAGTCTCCCGCTGGCCTGCCTCTGCCATCTGATGCCGCTGTGAAACAGCATGAATCATCAAGAGCCTGCACTGCTGCCCTGCTCCTCTTGTCTTCACACAGGAGAGAGACAGAGGGAGGGAGGGAGACACAATTCAGATAATTTACGTTAGAGGCAGTATTGAGGGGAGAGAAGGGCCTCTAGAGAGAGGCTAACTATTTCAGAGCATTTACGCACCGCCCAACTCATCTAATAGAAGAGCCTGGCGTCCTCGTTTTTCAACCAAATGATACCTGCAAGCAAGGCTCTAAATTAACACTAGCCAACCGGCCAAATGCTGGTGAAATTTCAGATTGGCTGGTAGAAAAGACCGACTTACTAGCCACTTTGACCCATTAGTAAGTGTGTGTTTGGCTATTAAGATTAATATCTACTAGCCATTTTGCTGGGTGATTAAAAAAAAGTTAATCTAGAGCCCTGCCCTATTTGCAGGTTTGTCACGTCCGGTAGGTTAACTAGGCCTGCTTCATCACTTAACCATGTTCTTGGGACAGCCCCCCTGCTCGTTTGTTTGCATGTTAGATGCAGTAGTGACTAGATATGTTAACCCGTAGCTGTTTATCCGGTAGTCGACCGGATCAACGTTAACCGGTTAAAATTTTCTTTTTAACCAACCCACACACGCACACGCGTGTTATTGCTGTTGTATTGTATGGGGCGATAGGATCACTCAACATCTAAAAACGATAAATGTGAGCATGAGCTGTGCCATGGTGGAATTCATTAAGCGCAAGCACAGCACCGAGCCAACAGTTTACCGGTTGCTACAGTGAACTATCCGCTTCGCTCCTGTTCACTTGACTTCGCCTCCCTCATAGGAATAAATGGTGAAATTCGTGTGTGTGTCACCAGCGTTAAGCACCGCACAAGGAGTCATGACTTTTTTGTGTGAAAACTGAACATAAGGCTAGCTGCTCTTTTCTTCGAGACACATACACAACACCAGACAGTCATGATATATATATATATATATATACATATATATATATATATATATATATATATATATATATATATATATATATATAATTTTTTTTTTTTTTTTTGATTGAAACCTCAACACAAACATTTATCACAAATGACCCATTAATTTCTTTTGCTTGGTGTGGTGAAGAATTATTTGTGTTAGAAATGGCAGTGTTTCTGCCACTGGTGTTTATGGCTGGAATTGGTGAAAGAGTCTCGTGTCGTCCTTAGCTTCTAAAATGAAACGGAATATGGCCATCGTAGCATTTTAAACGCTTTGGTAATTGCTAGTAATGAATTCCCATTGTAGCATATTATTTCCAGCTTTCCCTCCTGCTAAGTGCTAGCTGTGATGGTGGCAGTGCTGCTGCTGATTAATATGGTGGCGAATTGATGAAGGATTCTCATTTTCATGCGGTCCTGTTAATCTAGGGGCTCCAAGCAACTAGACTCATTTTCATCCTAAAAAATAATGTGAGATGGTCTACTGCTATGCTGTTAGGCGTGTTTAACGTTTTGGTATTGTAGAATTATATCCTTCCTTTTGTCCGGGTGTGGAATTATTTCTGGCTTTCTGCCCCGGTGTGGAATTGACCTATTTATTTCCTTTGTCTGGCGTGACTTCGAATCAATTGTGTGAAATTATTTCCCGCTTTCCTTCCTGCTAAGTGCTAGCGGTGGCAGTGGCAGTGGCAGGGCTGCTTTAGCTGCTGGTGATTATGGCGTGATGGGAAAGGTCATGTGGAGGGAGCGAGGGAGAGAGAAAGGGAGAAAGAGAGAGAAAATGGCTCCCTCCTCCCTTGCTCCCTCCTCTCTACTCTCTGCTCATTCGGCTTTTGGCTGCTCAGGTTTTGTCAGAAAGAGCACCTGGGAGGGTTGACAGTGAGAGGAGAGCTATCGCGTGTGTGTTTGTGTGCGTGCGTACAGTCTGTACTGTGTGTGTGTGTGAGAACGTTGTCAGGTTCTCCTTTCAGCTCTTAATAATTACGGAAAGGATTTGCAGAGGGAGAGAGAGAGAAAAAAAGCTACCCATTGAAAGACTGTTTCTCATGAATACCGGTCCTTGTCCCTCACACACACACACACACACACACACACACACACACACACACACACACACACTTGTACACACAGAAAATAACTCTCTCCCTCTCTCCCTTGCTCTCTCTCTCTGTAAAACATAAACAGCGTCCACATTCACCCACTGTTGATGAGTCATGGTTATTTTGGGTGGATGTGTTTAAGGCAAACAGGTACTCCAGGCTTGGTACCACACACATGCTGGTGCCCTCATCTTTCCCAGACGGATACAAAGACTACACTACAAAGAGGGAGAGTGTATGTGTGTTTGATGGAGAAGGAAAGAGGGAGAGATGACATGAAAGAGAGAGAGTGTGTTTGAGGGAGAGACAAAGATGAAAAAATGGAAAGAGAGAATGAGTGTGGGAGTATGAGATTGATGGGGGGGGGGGTATAGTGAGGGCGGAGTGTAATAGAAATCTGAAAGGAGCGAGTGAGTGTGGGAGAGGGATGAAGAGGCTCATACAGTGCTTATAATATAATGAAGTCACATCTAATGATGTCTCTGCTGCCTAATCTCCCTCTAATAAAAGGCCAGTCGGGTTTGTTTGTATAGCACATTTTGTACACATAGCCAGTTTGGTGCATTTAACAGGGGGAGGAAAAAAAGGTAAGGCAGGGGGCGCAGTGGCTCGGTGGGCTAAGGCGTTAGCCTGATTATCATCGACGTTCAAATCTCTTCGAGACTTGGGCTGGATCTCAAATGGCACACTTGTGCACTTCGGGCACTATGTTTCAGTGCGTAACTAATACGGCATACGCACTGAAACATGAACACTAAAGTGCACAAGTGCACCATTTGAGACACAGCCCATGTCTGACCAAGAGCATAACAATTAACATTTCCCAAACGGCATGCGTGACCCGCCTCCCTTGGTTTGCTTATGGTTGTTTGCCTGCAGACAAAATGGAAGGAGTTCCCGTATTTTCAGAAAGTACTTGCATTGCTCTTGACCTGACTAGTTGCAACACTGAAAGTGTTGCGTCACAAGGAGGGCACAGCCTGGCTACTAAGGCGTCCTTCATATCATTAAGCCGGCGAGCCTGAGTTCAAGTCCAGCCTGAGGCCACGCTTCCTCAACTCTGTCACCATCTTCTCTGCTCTATCTCCAATAAACAAATGCCTTTTAAATAAATAAACCATAACAGCAAATAGTATTGTAACAGTATTGTATAAAGCATACAGTAGAATGAAGGATTGTGAATGCTTAAAAAAAGGTACTGTAATTTAGAAGTTAATGAGAGGAGCAAAAAGGGAAAATAACTTTCTCCCTCCCACGCTGTTTGTTTCATGTCCTTCATGTCTTCAAGGTGCCATGTGGTGTGACTGTTTCTGATGTAATGATAAGAGAAGCAGTCTGCAGCACAAGGCTGCAGTTTTAACACGCATCCACACACACACAGACACTTTCTGTTTCTTTGCCATGTGACCCCCACATACTGCTTTTCTGCTGTGTATCTGCTAACAACGGCAGATACTGAATCCATACAGTCCAAACTATAGTCAGATCTGGTGATGCTTGAGGCCCACAAAATACAGTAACACTGCTCACTCTCCCCAAGTAACGAACACGCACACATTTTCAAACGCACACTTATTTTTTTTACCTCGGCCATGGAGGTTACGTTTTCAGTCACTTTTTCAGTCAAGGTTTTTTTTTTTTTTTTGGTCTGTCAGCAGGATAACTATAAATGTTATGAATGGTTGTTGGAAATGACCAAATGCACAAGTGATTAAATGTTGGTGGCGATCCGTATCCAGGAATTTTTTAAAAGAGTCTTCACCATTGCGGGATAAGGCGAATTTCGACATTCCAGTTTCTAATTCCACAAAAACAAGACAGAAAGACTTAGAAACATTTGACTATGCTACATTTGACTATACTCCGCCATGGTCTTGGCGGAGTTTTGCACTCTGAGTGCATGTAGTTTGTAAATGTACTGATTTTTTTTGGGTTGATGACCTTGCGTGCTGGTTTTCTGTCATGTTAAGGTCCTTGTTTTTCCACCACATCTTTTCCACCTCTCTTCATTCCTATGGCTGCTGCTCTTTTCTCTTCTTCTTCTTCCCTCCTTTCATTTCTCCCTCTTCCTCTTCTTCTTCTTCCTCCCTCCTTTTTCTTTTTCTCTTTTGAGTAGAGTGACTCATCCCTTCCAGCTCTGCTGATACTTTAACCCCATGCCAAATACTCACAAACACCACAGTCCCACTAACACACATGGCATATACTCTCTCTACACACACACACACACACACACACACACACACACACACACACACACACACACACACACACACACACACACACACACACACACACACACACACACACACACACACACACACACACACTTATGAGTTCATACACTATACATGCATTCACTGAAACATACACTTTCATTCTGATACTTAAACCCCATGCATACAAACATGCATAGCACATAGTCTCTCTCTGCCAGCACATATGCATGGCACACTGCACACAAAGACATACACATTATCTTCTAAGCTCATATACTGTACATACATTTGCTCAAACCTACACTTACACGCACACATACATTTAGACTTCCAGGTACTCACTGTGACCAGGGCTCTACGCTTAGCTTTTTCATTAGGAGCACCTGTGCCCCTAAGTGAAAAAATTTAGGGGCACAGATAAAAATTTAGGAGCACAGTGAGTGTTTGTGACGCAGCTTCATTATTAACACACAGATACAGAGAATATACTCTTTCCACACACAAATATACATTCTAGAGGGGTAGGCCTAATTAAAATCACTTCGGGCCACTTTTCCAAATCCCCCCCCCAGTAAAAGGACTAAACAAAATATTACGCATTTATATCTATCACATTAATTTCTATACACAGCTGGTGTTTCAATTCAGGCCTACACAGCAGGATCTGGCAGGGTGCTGGGATGAAATTGGTCAGGGGGGCAGATTTTTTACAAGAGAGACCAGAGAGGCAATGACACTTCTGTCCTGAAAATACAATGACTCGCATATGGGTATGCTATGTAGCCTATGAGGCTATGATCAGCCTACCCATGGGTTACACTTTTTTTTTTTAAATTGCATTTGGTACCACAGTAACAGCAACTCAGTAATCTGAACATTACTCTTTGAAAATATATTGTTCTATACATTTTAGAAATGAAACAAAAAAGAGTGGATGCCAACCAAACACATTTCCTCTGGATAACAATTTTGACAATTTAGAATTTCAACAATATTGAAGGCTTGCACATCAAAAACGTGCCCTAGGCTACATCCTGAGACTGTCCAACAAAATACTGACTTCACATGACGTGATGTGATGATGATGACAGTTGAACTATTGAGCAAGTGAGCGCACAGAGAGAGCCTGCTATGTGTCCTCCCTTGCCAACGTCTCAGGAGGAGTAACATAAACAGTACAAGCCACGTACAAGATAAGTGTACAAACCGAAGCTATTTCCTCTCACAAAGTTAACAGTTTGAGCATTTGTTAGCATTTGTGCTAAGCGGAGAATTAGCAATTTTAGCACAGAAGTTTCTCTCTAGCTCTTCTCCGTCATTGGAAGCGCTCGATACTCCCGACGCTTATCTTATTTCAAAACTCCCCCGACTGTTTGTCTGTCTGCCTCTGTCTCTCTGTGCGCGGTGCGCACGCTGTCTTTTGCGACTTCTCTCGTTCGCATGTTCTTGCGTTTCTCTATGGGGTGTATTTATTTTAGGAGCAAAATACGATTGAAAGGGTTGAAATATATACTCGCACACGTGCGCCCTTTCTATTATTTCGTTCGCACAATCATTTATTTTAGGGGCATATGCGAGCAAAATGCTCGCACTGTAGAGCCCTGACTGTGACTCTTACATCCACACAGATGTGTTCAGTCACTGGCCTGTGTGTTTGTCCATAAGACTCTGGTTCATTCTAAATGTTCAGCAGGTTAAATGTTTATTTTCTCTCTCTTTCTCAAACTCCCTCAGATACATAATGTGCATCTCGATCTCTCTCTCTCGCTCGCTCGCTCACAGACACACACACCTACAATGGGCCATACTAATGTTCTGTCTGACCGCTGTGGAGGAGGATGTGCGCCTATTTATTTTGGTCTCATTTGGCTAACACTCACACACACACCGAAAATGACAGAGACGGATACAAAGAGCATATGATGTGGACACACACACAGAGACGCACACACACACAAGAGTAAAGTGGAGGAGGGGGATTGTAAATGGGAGCAGGAATGCTGCTGGCACTAACCGACTACCCTGCTGAATCCAACCACAAAGACGGCAAAATAATGACCCTCTTTCTGGGAGAGTCCCCTTACTGTACTGTACGACTGTGTGTGTGTATGTGTGTGTGAGACTGGGAAACTGTCCTTATTATACTGTACACTCAAGCATGTCTGTAGTATTGTGTTTGCGATCACATTATATTGTGCGTGTGTGTGTCCTTTCTATGGGGCAGTAATTAGATGTGTGTTGGCATGTGTGCGTGTGTGTGTGTGCGTGCGTGCGGACTCTAGGGTAGGGTCTGCCCTTTTGAGAATGTGCTGACTGTGTGACTTTGGTGCTTCTACACGACGTGGAGTGGGGGTGTATGTCCTAGTACTACACGTTGCAGTGGGGGTGTATGTTGTGTCGTGGTACTACATTACTGGAGTGAGGGTGTTGGGAGTCGGGGTGTAGCCTTTGTCTCCTGAAGCTACTGAGCTTGCGTGTTGATGTGGGGGTGTTCTCCATGTTGTTTGTGTGTTGTGTGGGTGTGTACTTGGTTTCTTTGTTCAAGAGGTGACTACATGAAACAGAGAGAAAATCAGGAGGATGAACGGTTTTAACTTGTGAAATCTGGCCCCTGTGTCTGGTCTCTGTGTTTTAGAGAAAATGCAAGCAAGATCATCAGGGACTGGGTTTGCAAATCAGCCATCTGTTCAATAGAATCATTGTATGTATTCACATCTACACATATTCTCATGGCATTTGACTATGATGCCATGTTTGTAGTAATGTGCGCTGCTGCGTTGCTCCTGACAAAATAAACTATTAGATAACATTACCGTGGTGTAGTTGGATACACCTCCCATCCCACATCTTATCTGAGCAGCCATCTTGTATAATCTCCAGTGTTGTAGTGTGTATTCCCTCCTGGGGTCCGTTCCCCTCTCCCTTTGTCACGTAGCACAATAGCGGTGTGGACTGGAGGTATGCATTATAAGCCCAAGCGTAGTTTCATCTTCATTGCTTTCTTTGTCTGGAGAAAAGGTCTCAGCTGGCACGGTGCACCTCTGATAGCAGATAGCTGAACACTGCTGTACTGTACTCTACTGTACTGTACTGGAGAGTACTGTACTGTACTCTACTGTACTATACTATACTATACTATACTGGAGAGTACTGTTCTGTACTCTGCTCCACGCTGTTAAAATTCTCTCCTGTGGTGATTAAAAGCATCCCAGCTCTGCTTTTGGTCAGTAGGGAAACGCTATATAAACTGATACACAATAGGATTATGTTGACTAATGAAATATAGCAGGCTGATCCTATTCATGTCTCTGTGTGCAAGTCCACCTTCATTGTTGTCTTTGTCTGATAAAACGCAGTGTACTGTACCCCTGCTGCTCATTTTTTGTCTGTGACATAAGGCATGTCATCTTCAAGTATTGTTCAGCAAAAAATGAGTTGCGCTCTTGACACACGTCCTTTTAGCTCTGGTGCGATGGTCAAGTAGACATAAACTGTTTGCAGGGGTGACTCGCACACAGAATGACCACTAAAATAGAGTGTTTTTTCAGAGTGTTTTTTTTACTTGGTGGAGCCCAGAAGGGTGAAAAAAAAGAAAAGAAAAGGTGCAAACGTTTCAGTCCTCCTGGACTTTCCTCAGTGCAAAATCTTCAAGTATTGCAACTTTGTTTACAATGAGGTAGCCATGGCCTAATGGTCAGGGAGGTGTTCTTAAGATCAGAGGATTGCAGGTTTCAAACCCACCCTTACATTCCCTAGTCCCTACCTCAATCCATGGCTGAAGTGCCCTTGAGCAAGGGAACCTACCCCTCTGTAACTGTGACTATAACCGATACCCTGTACTTAAAAAATAACTAAGTCGCTTGGGATAAAAACCTCAGCTATGTGTAATGTAAAACAACTCTGTTTGCAAGGGATTGTGTGGTAAATCTGGAATATGGTAGACTAATCCATCTCTCTCTCTGTGTGCAATACATCATCTTCATTGTTCCTTTTGTCTAATGAAAGCCTCTTGTTAGCGTAGATCACCTTTTCGCCGTTCTTCTCAGCTGTCCTCTATTGTACTCTCCTCTGTTCCTGTGGTATGTCTTTGTCTGAAAACCATAGTCCACCTCTGACACCGTAGTGTAGCTAGCTAGACGCTTTGCTGTGCTACTATTCTGTTCTGCTCTCTAAATTGAATGACTTAATGCTCTCATTTGATAGCATAGAGTAGCTCAGCCCTATTCTTCTCTGCTGTACTCTGTGGCTTGTCTTTGCCACTAATGGCATAGTACAGCTTTTGTGATGGCACGGTAGCGCTACACTATGGTGTGTTACTATTCTGCTCGCTCCCCATCTCGTGGCATAGCGTACCCCTGCTCTATTCTACTCTACTCTCTCCTGTGGTATCTGTCTCAAAAGCATCGTATAGCATAGTGCTCCAAAGCTGTACTCAACTTTTTTTCTTCTATTCTGTTTTATGTGGTTGTCTCAAAAGCGTGCACCTTTTGATGACAGTGTTGCTGCGCTCTGATGTGCTCTACTCTATTCTGCTTTATCTTTGATACCGTAGTGTAGGACTGCCCTGCTGTGCTACTATTCTGCTCTCTTCTCATCTAATGACATGGTGTACCTTAGCTCTGCTTTACGCTACTTTATTTTGATCTGCTCCTTTACCTTATTGTCGTATTGCCTTACTGTCTTACTGTATCGTCTTAAACCCCTCCAATAGCACTGCTCTGATGTGGTCACTTCTCATCTGATGGCACAGCGTACCACAGGGTCAAAGACGTGCAAAATGGCATTGTCATCCAGTGTAACGGATACCTTCTGCTGACTGTAACGGTAAAAAACGTGATTTTTAAATTGTTTCAAGTGAATGGATGACAGCCGAGGCTTTCATGAATTTACTGGAAAAAAAAATAAAATAAAGAGTTGTGTTTTTAACAGTTACAGTCAGCAGAAGGTATCCGTTACACTGAATGACAATTTCATTTTGCACGTCGTTGACCCCACAGCAGTGCTCTATTCTACTCAGCTCTGCCTCTGATGGCATAGTGTACTGATACCATGGTTGGCTGATGCCATAGTGCAGCGCTGCCCTGATGTGCCGTCTACTCTATTCTGCCCTCTTCTCATCTGATGTCATGGCGTATCTACCTCAGCTCTACTCTACTCTGTTGGGTTGTATGTCTTTGTCTTCACAAACCCTTCCAATAGCATACTTGATGACACACTGCTCTGCTTCACTCTGTTCTGCTCTCATCACTTGATGGCATGGTGTACCTCAGCTCCGCTTCCTCTCCTCTCCTCTCCTCTCCTCTCCTCTCCTCTCCTCTCCTCTCCTCTCCTCTCCTCTCCTCTCCTCTCCTCTCCTCTCCTCTCCTCTCCTCTCCTAGGTGTTATGGCACAGTGTATTCTAGTCTGCTCTGATAGCATAATGTACTTCAGCTCTACACTACAGTACTCATACTCTTTTCCTTTCTCCTCTCCTCTCCTCTCCTCTCCTCTCCTCTCCTCTCCTCTCCTCTCCTCTCCTCTCCTCTCCTCTCCTCTCCTCTCCTCTCCTCTGCTCTCCTCTGCTCTCCTCTGCTCTGCTCTGCGTAACCTTGAAGCATCCCGGCCCTGTGAGCCTCAGCCCAGGCATTCAGGCATTCCACAGCCGCACTGCAACACCTGTAAACAATGTTGTCGTTGGCTGCCGTTCAGCTCCATTGTTAGCCGCTGACATGACTGCTACAGTGTTGCCAGATTAGGTGCTTTCCTGCCCAATTGGGCTATTTAGGATGTCTGTCTGTGGGTTAAAAACAGTCAAACAAAAATGTTAAAAACGTCATAGAAATCAATAGAATATTTAGTTCAAATTGGGCTGGATTTTGTGCCTCCAGGCGGGTTTAGAGCATTAATGGGCTGGAAATCGGTCACATCTGGCAACCCTGGACGGGTGTTAAACTCAGCCAGCTGTCTACGGTACTCCTTCTCTGTCCCTGCTGAGTCAAAGTCAGGCTCGCAAGACACTGGAATGATGATGGTTAATCAGTGCTCACTGCTCAGGATTGGAAACGAGGGCTGTGTGTGTAAAAGGAGAGGGTGGATTATGTTTATCATGTCTGAAGCGTAAACCAGGAAGAAGGATAAAGGGCATCATGATGGCATGATTTCTTTTTTTTGTTCCACCCCTCGAGGGTTGGTTGGACTGCAGTTGCAATGTTGCGCCCCCTGCAGTAAAAACAGAGGTACTGAAGGGAATCAGAAAGGAAGGGGGACAAGAACACATACACGCATAATGCACAAGTGCACACACACATGCACGCACATCTCAAATTACACATTAAATAATCATGTCTCAGTATCAGCAGCACATGGGAAAAATCAAATCAACTGAATAGAACAGAATAGAATAGAAGGCTTAACATTTGACATCAAGTTAATCGATGAAGCAGACTATTAAAAATGACTCTCCCTTGACTCATGGTAAGCATCACTTTCATGCAAAACAGGAGACACTCATGGACATGAACATCAGCATTTTTAGAATGCACAAGATTCTTGTATATACTAAGCCCTAAACCATGATCTCTCTCTCTCTCTCTCTCTCTCTCTCTCTCTCTCTCTCTCTCTCTCTCTCTCTCTCTCTCTCTCTCTCTCTCTCTCTCTCTCTCTCTCTCTCTCTCTCTCTCTCTCTCCATACAGCTGGAGGAGGGCGGAGGGTCGCTATGCGGTGGAGCGGGCGGCCATCATCAGCCACTGGAACTGGCTACAGGCCCACGTGTCCGACCTGGAGTACCGCATCCGCCAGCAGGCCGAGATCCACCGACAGATTCGCGCCAGCAAGGTGTGTGGGTTTTTGTGGTTGTGTGTGTGGTTAGGTGGGTGTATTGGAGACTTTGCATCAAATGTGCACCAGCATGGTGTTTGTCTGTGTGTGTAATGGTTGTAATGGTGCAGGTTCAATCCCACGCCCTTACCAATCCCTTCCTACCTTCATGACTGGAGTGCCCTTAAAGGCACCTATCCCCACACTGCTCCAGGGTCTATAATCAATACCATGTAATATATGTCGCTGTCATAAGTCGCTTTGGATAAAAGCGTCCGCAAAGTGTAATGTAATGTCTGTCCACTGTGGACATTTAGTGCAACACTAATTAGTTTTCCATGCTTAAAATAATGTTTCCAAAATGGCTTCAGTGCCGCCCTCCACTGGTGCCATAACTGTACTAGGCAAGTGCGGAGGAGAGTGGAATCTGTTGCTGTTTTCAGACCGGCCAGAACGATGTTGGTGCCCATTACTGCACCAGTTATGTTTGGAACCGTGCTTACCTGCGAACCACTCGGATGGAACTACTAATGTATAGTCTTTTGTCATGGTTGAAAGAGGAAAAAAAATGTGATTTGCATCTCAAAACAAGTTTCCAGTTCCCTTACGCTCAGGTTTTTTGGCATGAACACATCAGTTGATTTGAGATGAGGGCACAGACATCTGTTGACGTGATGTACACACTATGTGAGAGACTATTCTCTTTCCAATCTGTAGAGCAACAGAAGATGTATAAAATTACTTCAAATGTTTGCCTCTCGTCTTTTGTACTGTGGGAAAAGTCGCAGCTTAGTGGCCCAGTTTGTTTTTTGTTGAGGGAAGCACATGCTATTTTGACCTTAGCTTTGACCTTGTGTGGTGAACAGGCTGTAACCTTGAGGTCAACGTCTCTGTGACCTAGCAGTCCAACTTGCAACACTGGCATACAGTGCACACACACACACACATACAGTATACACACACACAGTATACACACACACACACACACACACACATACAGTATACACACACACAGTATACACACATTTGGAGCACTTTGAGTGTGTCTGTGCCTCCTAGAAGAACGATACTTTTGTATTCAGTTGTGAAACTGAAACGCCTTCCTGTGTGAGTGTTCAGCTGTGAGTGAAGTGCTATTCCCCTGGCAGGGATGGAAAGTTTTTAAAATTAGTACTTTAACGTGTACTACTTGAGAACATTTTGACTCGCATACTTTATACAGAATTAGACCGATGAAGGGGGAGTAACACTTAACTAACAGCTGATACTTTTGCTTGAGCACAATGTTCTGTACTCTTCCCTCTTCTATCCCCCGTTACGTCTGTGTCTGGCTGTTAGTCATGTCAGTTCCTCATCTTTTTCCTGTGGTCCAGGGAGGGACAAAGGGGTCAGTTCCCCGAGGCCCAGGGAGAGAGGAGGCCCAAAATAGGATTTTCATTGCATTTTATTGTATGTGTTTAGGGCCTTTTGGATGGTTGTGCCCCAGGCTTGACCAAAGCTATCAGCAACCCTGGCATCCTCAGTTCTCTTTAATCTTAATTTTCTCCCTCGAGCAGGAGAAAATCAAAGTTCCCCATTGTCAAGCAGTGTAGACTAGCTTTTGGGGGGGCTGTTCACCCATTCAACACTCCAATATTCTGATTAGAAATGAAGGGTCATTTCATGTGAAATCAGACACGTTGGGACCCGACCGACACAGATTTCAATTATACTTGGTGTGCCTGTTTAGTAGCAAGGTAGCACCCCAGAACTGCATTTGTGTGGATCTGACACCAATATTAAGGGAGAGACATAAAGATGTCTGTGGTGTTATTTGAAAGGTCTTTTCTGGCTCTACAAATTACACAAACATCATGGAATGCAACAACCCTCAGAATATGAATTATGATAAATTGAAAATTTTTAAATTGAATATCAGAAAAACTTAAATTTTAAAATGGCCAGTTCCTTGTCTTTCACACAAATGCAATATGGGGTGCTACCTTGCTACTAAACAGGCACAGCAAGTACAGTATGATTGAGATCTGTGTCGGTCCGGTCTCAAAATGTCTGATTTCACGTGAAATGACCCTGAAGGAATAACATCTCATTTATGATTTTGAAAGATATTGTATAAGATAGATAGACTTTTATTGTCCCCAAGGGGAAATTTTTTCCCCTTGTAAAAGTTTCCCTCAGTGATGATGCAGGGCCTCGTGAGGCTGTATGACACAAGAAAGGATGGGAGGTTGTAGCCTGTGTTTTGAGCTGTGAATGATGGTTGAGATCCCCCTGGAGAGTATTCCAAGAACTTGGCTCAGTAGTAAACTAGGTTAAGTTAACCTTGAGGTAAATCATCTAATAGAAGAGCCTGGAGTCCTCATTTTCTCAACAAAATGGGCTATTACCAGGTTAATTACTCTATGTTCTTGGAATACCCCCTTGCATTATTGCTTTTTTTCCCCTGTATTTAATATGCGGTCTTTCCTCATTTCTCTTCCCCTTTCAGGGTGCTGTGGAGCTGGGCGACCCTGCTCCCTCCGAACCGTCGACACAGATGGAACTGTCACCACGCACCACGCCTGAGGTAAGAGACCAATATGAAATTCACTCCTAAGCTTCCTTGTTCCTTGTCACCAACCATGCAATGTTTGAAAGCAGCCCCATAGCCTGATTAGCCTCAGGCCAATATTCCAGAAAAGAAGTCTGTAGAAAGATGACTCTGCGTAAGATGTTGAGCAGACCTCACAGTAGAATGACCTAAATGGCTTTGTTTGGTTGGAGGGCCCCTTTATTAGGGTTGCAACTCACTTTGATTTAATTGATCTGGCATGGAAGTAACCCACCCATTTTACTTGCTTGGCCTTTCTATGCTTTCATGTATTTTTTACTGTGAAATGGACAACAGACATTTAAGCAGTACCTTAAACAGGTATGTAGCAATGAATGGAGATAGTTTCTTCTTGAATACTGCAGCAGAGCTCTTATGCTTGTGTGTGTTTGGCTTGCAGGATGTGGAGTGTGCGAAGGCGGAAACCCCCGCTGCAGAGGCCAGTCGAACTAGAACTTGTAACACCCTCAACGGCATCCCAAACAGGTACCCAAAAATAACCCAACAACCCACCCACCACTAACGTGGTAGTATCCTCACTGCTGCTCCATGCTGGACAACGGTGGTAATACTCACTGCTGCTAATGTGCTCACTACTGCCACATGCAGGACAGTGGTGGTAATGCACAACACGCTCACTGCGGCCCCTCAGGACAATGGTGGTATTACACACTACTGCTAACGCGCTCACTACTGTCCCACACAGGACAGTAATGGTAATTACTGTTGCTGATATGCTCAATGCTTCCACACGCTGGACAGTGCTGGCATTAACTTCTGGTAGCATGCTCACTAATGCCCCCTGCAGGATAGTGGTGGTATTACACACTACTGCTGCTAATGTGTTCACTATTGCCCCACAAGCACACAGGACAATGGTGGTAATGCACACTACTCCTAAAGTGTTCACTGCTGCCCCTTGCAGGACAATGGTGGTAGTACACACTGCTGCTGAACATGACCTTGTCTTTGATGTTTCTCTGTGGGAATGTTCCACATTCCTTGACAAAATGGCTCTGAAAATGACAACTGCATCGCATGCCAGCCAAACTATAACTTGTACTTGAATTTGTAAAACACTGAATTGTTTGTGTAATTTTATGGATTTTCATGGCCGTTTCCTGCTAAATTATTTGCAACAAATGTCATTAAATCACATTCCTGCATTACGCCCTATTTTATCACAGTTAAATATTCACACCATATATGCCTAGGTAATATTTTTCTGTGCAAACAAAATATACATCTACTCATGTTTTGTTGTTTGTGTTTCAGTGCTGAGGAGTCTCCTGACCAGAAGCCCCTGGTCCTGACCCCTGACCCCACCTGTGTGGCGGCCCGCACGCGCCCTCTCCTCAGCTGCCGACGCCGACGACTTGTGCACCCCAACGCCGTCCCCAACCTCTCTGGGAAGGTGTGTGTGTGCCTGTGTATGTGTGTGCGCTAGGGTTTTTCCATGTGCATTCATGAGAGTGTGTGTGTGTGCTCTCGCTCACATTTGCGCTTGTGCATTTGTGTCTGTCTGTCTGACTGTCGATCTATCCCTCCACATGTCTGTGTTTGTTTGTGAAATAGGGGTAGTGAAATGGGAGATTTTTATTGTCTTTATGTTGGGCTTTAAAGAGAGAGGAAATTATTTTACCCGGCAAGCCATCCATTATCTTGCCTTTTAAACTTCACATTGATCGATAGTTCCACAGCCTGCCTAGACGGTGAGCCTGTTAACTCAGTGCTTGGATGGATCAGACCGTGCCCCTCTATTCATTGTGAGGATAAATCAGACCAAGCCATATTCATTGCTTGGGTAGTTTAGGTCTTGCCTGTAAAAAAATGATGAATGTACGAAAATAAGCAAGTCCCTCTCTAACATTTTGTTTTCTTTGTTATCTCTGTTCCTGCCTACACCCCCCCTTCCTCATCTCTTGCGCTTTCTCTCTTTCCTTGGCTTCCATTCCACACTCTGTCCTGCCCCCTTCCCTGTCTCTTCCTGTGTCACCCCCCTCTACTACCGCACCTGCAAACCTCTGTCCTCCTTCTTCCCCTGTCTTTGTCCTTCTGCCTCTCCATGCTTTCACCCCCTTCCCTTCCCTCCCCTCCCCTCCCTGTAGGTCCAGAGGAGTTGTGTGTCTGGCGGCTGCAGGGTAAACTCGTCGTGTCTGACGTGCGGTGGCGTTCGGCCTCCCCAGCCAGTGCCCACGCCGCTGGAGCTGTCTCTGGCCGAGCGCCTGGCCCACCTGGACAACGGCATCCACCCCATCCTCTCTCTGCCCTCAGGTATGCACAGCAGACATCGGGACACCTGCACAGTCGTTTTCAGGCCTGGCAAAGCCATACTGTGCGCTCTCACTTTCTGTCTCATGCATGCAAGTGTGTACACACACACACACACACACAGTGTTTTGCACCTCACCTCATCATATCCAGTATAGGTTTGATGTGGTTTAAGTTGTCCCCTCTTGTTCGTATCTTTCTATGTCAATTTCTCCATCCAACTCTCTCTCTCTCGCTCTCTCTCTCTCCCTCCCTCCCTCACACAGACACCAAGTTGAGCATGCATGTGCAGCGTCTGCTTAAGGCTCAGGGCCAGAGCAGTCGCTCGGAGCGTCAGAAGCCACTGAAGAGGCACTCGCTCAAACACAAGATCTCGCTTGGCGGCCTTCGCCTCCCCCGCCCCTCCTCCTCCTCCTCCCCCTCCGCCAGGCACAAGCACAAGCTCGGCAACGCACACATGGCTGCAGTCCGTAAGTACAACAAGAAAGGAATATACCACACACACACACACACACACACACACACACACACACACACACACACACACACACACACACACACACACACGTCATTAACTTAATTGTGTGTCCTCACACATCAAGAAAGGACTCTTCTTTTTTTATGCACGTCTCTGAGCCTTTAATTTTGTCTTTGGCTCCTTAATAATTTCTTATAATTAATAATTCCTCAATCTCTTCTTTATTTTACCCTCCACCACTTTCACACTTCCACAGGGCTGGCCCACCATCGAAAGAGCCGTCTGGAGCGCTCTCACCACGGCTTGGGGGTCGAGAGGAGCAGGAGTGTGTCCAAGATGGAGGCGCGTACGCCCACGCACACACCCTGCCGACCGGGACGCCTGCACGAGCGCAGCCAGAGCCGCAAGAGGCCGCGGGAGCTTTCTGCCGACAGAAACGATGGTGAGGAAAAAAGAATAGTTTTTTTGAACAGAGCCATGCAATATGACCACTTGACTGGTTGATCTCCCCTTAGTTGTTGACTTTCATGATGCCTAAAGGCAAGAATAGACCACGCGCGACATGAACGAGTCCAGCGATGGAAGTAATTGACTTTGTATTGAGTCGCGGGCGACAGAAGAGACATGTGATTCGGGCCAGTAGATGCGATTTGAGGGACAGTTTGTAGTTGGACTTGAGCGAATATTATGCAAATTAGCTGTGATGCGGTTCGGCGACAGCCACCCCAGCCAGTGTTGGAATGCTTGCATTCTGCTTTTAATGGACATACTCTGTCGCTTCTATTGCACATATTCTATTGCTCAATCTTTATGTTGTCGAGACCGGCATATTCGCCGGTCAGTACTATACTCATGCCCAGTACTTGTACCTCACCAATCTCTGAATAATGATCAACTTAATTCCGGACTCCAAAACACTTTTTAATTGGAACCATGCAGACGCCAACGCACATGTTACTTTGCATGATTTTTTAATACTAATCTATGTCGTATTTCTGTGCACAGTTCCTCAATACTAATTTTGTGTGTGTTTGTCTCTCAGGTCTGCGACAGCAGCTGGAGTCGATCAGTCCGTCTGTGTCAGTGTCCAGTGGACCCCCCTCCACACCCAGCCCCCTCACCCGCCAGCTCTCTCTGCCCAGCGAGATGTCCACCCCACTGGGCTTCGGCAGCCAGCCTGGCAGCGCGGTACGACATAAACACGCTTGCACACACAAATGACAATTGTATTGAAACCATTTCCTCCAGCTTTTCACCCCCTTGTCTTGTCAATAAAACACACCCGTCAAGCTGAGCTACAGACTGTTCCTGGCTCGGGGTTCATGGATTGGGGTTGGGTTTGGACTTATTAAACTGGCTACTGGTAGCTCATTTCAACGAAGCACCATATTTTGATACACTCCATCCTTTGTAAAGCTCTTGCACTCACACACACTGTATGACACAGCAGTATCATTCTTCAAAGAGCCTTTTGCTGACAATTAAAACAGTGACCATTTGCTGACATCAGGTTGTGTTTTATGTGCTTTTTTTTCCAGCAGCCAATCCGACGCAGGAGGGGTGAGAGTTCGTTTGACATCAACAACATCGTCATCCCCATGTCTGTGGCGGCCACCACCCGTGTGGAGAAACTCCAGTACAAGGAGATCCTCACGCCAAGGTATGCTGAAATGGAATGAAACGAAACTTAATGAAGGCTATTTGAATGGATTTCCTGGAGCTTCTTTTTATTTTCATTTATAAATTGCAGCCGTACATTACAATAACTCCACAGCACAGGATGAAACGGCACAGTTATATCCACAGATGGTGCAAAGATGCACTCTTCTTGCAGACTCCCTACCCCAACAGCAACATATTCTCATTACCGACGTAGATGTGCGGGGTCTAATTTAAACGCACATAGTATCTTCAGGTGGAAGGTGTAGGTTTACGCTCGATTGAACACGACTATCAGCCAGTCAGAGTTGAGAACCGGACCGCACAGTGTTAGATAGGGGCAATAAATGCTCCTGTATTACTTAGCTTAATGTGACTATATTTATAATACATTGTAATTACAACTTTATTTATAAATGATATGCATTTATTTATAATTCTTTAATAATAATAATAATAATAATATAATGGTATTTCTTGGGTTAAGTCAGTTTGTTCTGACCTGGCTGTGGTCACATGACTAAATGAGCGTGTGTTTGGTTTTCAGCTGGAGGAAGGTGAACGTGCTGGATGAGCCCACTGCTGAGGACGAGGAGGATGTAGAGGTGAGGAAACAGGCGTGCGTGTGTGAATTATAGTTGATGATAACTCGAATGGTTCTCACATTGTAACCCTGGATGTGCATAACAACAGACGTGTTGTGTTCTGCGTGTAGGGAGGTGTCCGTCTCAACACAAGTAGTAATTGGTGTGTTCTGTATTAACGTTTGTGTAATGTTTTGTGTTGTGTGTTCAGGTTGAGGACCTGTCAGACATGGCGTTTGTTCAGCACCACCTTCCCCTGGAGGAGCAAGAGCGATCCCGCTGGTCATGGAGGGCACTCGCACCCGCTACCAGGAGGGGCAGCAGGTACACACACACACACACACACACACACACACACACACACACACACACTACCAGGAGGGTCAGCTGGCATGGACACACTCTCCCTCTCCATCTCTCGAGCTTTTATTTTGGACTAAATGGAATATCACTTATTCAAGGAATAAGTGACCCAAACACTTTGGGAAAGACTCTACTTCTGCAATTTTGCCAAAATGGATGAACCATTCTGTATATTTCTGTCATTGTGCAATATTAGGATTAAAGCCATTCACCTCTGCAACTCGGCCTATTCCTCTGTGTACATGACTTACAAAATCCTCTTTGTATGTAGATTTGTAATCCTCTCTCCTCCTCTGGCGGTTTTTAACCTTGTTTGTGTACCAAGTTTAGAGTTACGTTATACATGCTTCTCAGTGACATTAAAACACATTATATTCTATTACAGACTATTCGGTGTTGAAATGTTTAGCTATGTAAAGGGACAATAAATCACATTGTATTCCATGATATTCTATTCAGGTCGTTTGCATTTCTAAATGGTTGGATCTCACTGCTCTATTCTGGCATTAAAAAACACTACTCATTACAGAAAGCAAAATTAAATTAATGGTAAATAAGTGGAAGAGTTCTGTTCTACACTTTTTTTTTAAAATTTAGATGGTCCCAGCTCTTTGTCGATGTGGATTATTGTTGTTCATTTGTCTAAGTCCGTATCTGTATTCCTCTCAGGTTGTTCAAGTCTCTAGACGGTCGGAGCACGCCGTTGCTAGGGGGAACCAACCCTTCCACGCCGCAGCCGTCGTCTCCGGACATCTCGCACTTCCACGTGCTGCAGGACTACGGGCCGCTCGCGTCCCCCATGAGCCCCCCCAGCCCCGACACCCCCTCCTCGCGAGACTCGCACACACGCTGCTCCACGCCAGACTTTACCTACGAGGAGCGGGTAGGTCAACACGTACACCTCAGGGTTTGACACTAACTTTTTCGGTTGCCTGCCATCATGTGGCTAGCCATCCAGCTATTCTACTAGCCATTTTTTTTCTTTATCATGACACTGTTCATCTAGCCTCAGAAGAGAAGGTGTTAAAGCAATCAGATGAGTGCGTAGCTTTCTACATGGAAATAAATCAAACAAATAGAAACTGAGTAACTGAGCTTTTTCTTGAACTTAAATAGAAACAATTGATACACAAGGAGTAAAATGCAGAATACAGTATATGCTATTCTGATATGTCTTACCATTGAATAAGCTACCTGCCAAATTGGCTAGTGATACTGAAAGTATTACTAGCCACAGCCAAGTTTTACCAGCATTTGGCTGGTTGGCAGGTGCCAGTGTCAAGCCCTGGTACACTTACAAAAACATCACACACACACACGCATTCACAGAGTAGCTGCAGTTCACACACTATCGGCACTACCGTGGACATGCTGCTAAATTTAACAATGATCGTCATGCACCTGGACAACCTGGGAAGTTGTGCTAGTAATACTGCTTTAAATGACTCACGTACGTCAATGTCCACAACAACACGCATGCATGGAAAAACTCCACAGGCATACATACAAAATCACATGTGTCTGAACAGATGCTTGTCAGTGCTTGTAACATGACACACACACGCACACGCAAGCACCTCACTGGTAATTTCCCACTCATCGATTTTGTTCCCACTGATTGACATGGTCAAGTGTGTGTGCGTGTCACCACTGACTGGGGGAAAAATCCCAGGAGTGTGCCTGATGCCACCTTGTGGCCAATTCTGATATTTGTACTCCACCCTCTGCATAAGTGAATGGGGACGGAGGCCAGACACCGACTCTGATCATTTGATCCATCGACGTTCTATTATTAGATCACGGAGGCCAAGCATGCACATCAACCTTTTGAAGTTCTTTCTAGGGATATGGCTTTTTTCTAGTGTCATTTTTTTCCTTTCAAGGGTTGAAAATAATGTTCAGTTTTTACCTTTTTTTAAAAAAAAAAATCTTGTCATTTCCTTTTTACAAATGTGGTTATGGAAATTCTGTTTTATGGTCATGGATAAGTCATGGAATTTTCTATCTGAAAACCCCGACAGAGGATATCTTGACGTTTCTAATGTCTTGCGCGTCTCCTCCCCTTGGGTTTGATTTCAGACGGTGGTGCCGTGGGATCGGCGCAGCTTCCCGCTGTCCGAGGACCCTATCATCGTGGAGGAGGAGGAGCCCAGCGGCAACGAAGGAGAGTCCCCCCCACACACCTCAGGCCGCATGAGGGCGGAGTCAGAATGTGACCCTCTATCACCGTGACAACAGCATTGTGAATACCGTTTGCTGATACAGACTGCTCACCCACTCTAGCATTAAGACGAAGAAGAAGAAAACAAAACAAATGAAAAAGAAAAAAAAACAACGCTTCAACTCGCAAAAGAATGATTAAAGGACTTCTGCTGTTTGATATTCAAACACCAGCCAAATATCTTCACAGTTTTTAGTGAACAATATGGAACATCAGTAAAAAACCTGTCCACCATGTTTGTCTTTTCCTCATTGACAAGAAAAGAAGAAGTTAAAGAAAAAAATTAAATGACACAAAAAATATTCAGTGTGAAGGGGGGGGGGAGAAGGGGAAAAAAAAGTTTCCATGTTTGTTGGCTTAACAATGTTGTTGGGACGTAGTGTGCTACTCTATCCTGTCGGGACTGTGCTTCAGTAGAGCAGTATGTAGCAGACTTCTTGAGGGGGATTTTTCTCGGCTGGTTTTCTGTGTTGCTGTGTAGAGGAGTGACAAATAACAAAACAAGGAAATGGTATATTGTTTTTTTTTTTTCTCCCTTCATTCCTCAAAAGTACAAAAAAAACCTTTTTTTTTCACCTCATCCACCCACCATCCACACCCTAATTTCTAATCATTTTATGAATCATTTTTTCACTTTAATTTCGATTCACTTCTTACCTGACATGTTTAAACAGGTATAATGGAACAGCAGGTGTTCTGATTGAAGCTTTTGAGTTCTCAGCCTCAGCCTATGTCTTGTCGGATCTATTCTTTTTTTTCTTTTTCATGTAACTATGGATGCTTGCAGAACTATGAAGACGTAACAGTACTCGCAAAAAGATTTGCCATCTTAACTGGCTAGCAGGTGTGACTGTGCTATCTACCCCATTTTTAATGCTAGCTTGGCATTACTAAAAAAAAATTGACCAAAATGTTTTGTTTTTGTTTGTTGTTTTTTTCCCGTTTATTTCCGTTGTATGTCTTTAATACTTGTAAATCAGCATTTATGTGTATAACAAAGATTAGTGAAAAAGCAATCTAAAAAAAATTGAAATTGTGTTTCTCTCTGACAACCACAGCACCATATTGAGTAGATAGACCCATGGGCACTTTTCAGACAGATGTTGAGTGTTCTGTATATGAAAAAGAGGTTCATTCGTTGGTTTTTGACACCGTTTGCATATTTGCATAAGAAGGGGGTTATGTACAGTACCTGTGAAGTTAAGCCAGGTCTTGTCAGCATTGCTTTCACCAAGTTGGAGGAAGATTCCGGCAAAACTTAAATTCCTCTGTAGACAGGTTTTAAAGCTAAAGCTTTTCTAACGTAACGAGCCATGTTCTGTTTTTGTCTTGGTCGTGCACTTGGCAGTTATATAGCGTAAAAAGGCCTAACTTGGCGATTACTTCAGTGTACTACACCCCCTATCCCCTGTCACTCCCATGTTGTCTAGAGACCAAATCTGTTTCACCCATATCGTTGAGTTTGGTAACCACTAACAACACAATAAAACCTGTTGAACATGCAACAAAAATCATGGTCAGTTAATGCAGAAAGAAAAACTATTAATTACAGTGACTGGGTGAGCCCCAAATTAATTTCTGTATGACGTCCTGACATGAAAAACTCAAAAATACAAACAAATGACTCCACCATTTGAATGATTATGTTTCTTCCGACTTCAAAAAAAATCCTCCCTGTTGGATCGAAGCGCAGTCAGTGTGTGTTAATCTCCATTAACTGTTTTGTTCTTGTCACTTCGGTTGTCTACTCCGCAAGCACTGTTTTTCCTCTTTAGTAATTGATTGCTATGCAAGTCCACTATATTGTTGTATGATCCTAATCCAGTGTGTGTGTGATGTTTTTTTTTTCTTTTTCGTTTTGTTTACCCCAGTCATTCAGTCACTGTTTTTGTTTCTTCTTCATTTATCAGTTTTTGTAGATTATTTTTGTTTTCTGACAGGTTTCATTTTACAAGTTCAAATATTGCAGCAGTTAACCTCATTTGCAAAGTAAAAAAAAAAAAAGTTTGTAAATAGTACCATTAAAACCTTTATTTCAAACTTGGCAAACAAACCACAATCCCTGTGTGTCTTGTCTTTTCGTGTCTTCATTAGATATTTCATGTACACACAACCTGTCTGTGTTATAACTGTGATCATGGATGACTCAATTCACAAAACGTTGGTCAGAAAAGTCGGTCGGGTTACATTTCATCAGTGTATTTTGTAGAGAATATTATAATTCCTTGAACCTCCACGGCCATCTGGTTCAATTTTTATGGGCAAAAATCGAATGAAATGTCTTCAATAATATCAAAAGGAACTTTGGTGGTGGTTTAATATTCTTTATTTCCAAATTCACATTTACAGCGACAAGAATCATCATAAACCAATTATTATTAAAACACACAAGAACAATATTGACAATCACAATGCTCAAGCTAAAATGTACAACCCGCAAAAACTGGTGAGAAAGGTCAGGTGTGGACAGGAAGAACAGTGTGCCCGCCTCTCCTGCTGTCCCTACTGACGAGGGAGGGAGGAGAGCGATCGGGACAGGAAAGGGAAGAATAGAACAGAACAGAAAATAAAATAAAAACAGCCACTAGCTGGACATATCACCTACAGTAGCCACCTCTCTTCTCCTCTTTCCTCCAAACTCATCCACCTGGTTGAGTCCCCACCTCCTGTCCTCATCTTGTCTCCTTTTTTTTACCCTTTTTTTGTACCCCACTTAACCCCTCAAATCCACAATCCACCCACCATTCCATCCCCCAAAAATTCCCCCCATGATTCACACAAGTACACACTTCTGTCCAAAAGAAAAGAGAAAAAAAAGAAACACATTCAAACAATGTGCCGCCGAATTTTGTGATAAAAAGACTAATAAAAAATAAAAACTTAAAAACCAACCAACCAGCATGCAGATCATTGTGTTGCAAGCACTGCCTTTAGAGTTTGTATGACCGTGTTTATAAATGTGTGTATGCTCCCGGTGTCCTCAAATATATGTCCTTGGCAAGTAGTTAATTAGAGAATCAAACATATACACATTACAGCTATATAGTAGAATCAAATACTATTACTACACCTCCCCCTCCTTTTCAACCCGGTAAGGAATTATGGGATTTTTAGCAACCGTTCTGGGGGGGTTGGGTGTTGCCTTGCAATAATACCTACAATATATATCCTAAGAAGCGCAAGATAGATCGAGAGCAAAGGATATACCATTAATGCATCTTGTTAAGAAAAATAAAAGAAAGAAAATGAAAAAAGAGGCAAGAAAGAGATCTATCTCCCTCCGAGAGACGCATGCAAGTAGCATAGTTTGTTTTCAGATCAGTCGACAAGACAGTGGATGCCACAGCTGCGTGAAGATGATGACTGTCTCTAGTAGCACCACGCCCCATTAGCAGACAGTACTAACTCACCCCTCATAACATACACAGCACTGAATGCTAAGAGGAGCATTCAGTTAGGATGCAGTGATGTGAACCTATGGTATGAAATGCTTGAACTTGACTGAGGTGCTTGAATGGTGAGCCATCACGAGGCCAAAAGCATAATACTATAGCCTTCATGATGACATTGGGAAATTAGCCTGATGCAGCTCCTCACAAATGACTGGCAACAGCAAAGTCCTGTTCTGAGGGGAGTGACTACTCGCAGCTTCAGTTACACTTTCAGCTTCCTTTCGCTACTGTTGCCATGGTGATGTCATCTGAAGTGATGCTTGTTTACATTACAATAGGGCCTTATAAAATCATATTTTCAGCGCTTTAAGATCTCACACTTAACATGGGAATAGTACAGTGGAGATTATTAATCCCGGAGGAGATTAAGAGAATTATTTTATAACGAAAGCAACTCTAGAGAAATTACATTAATCTGGTGGGTTCTTCCATTGTTACAGTTACAACACGAATTCTGTGACATGACAGGTCATTATTGGCAAGTTAAAATTGTACTTTTTTTTTTTTTTACTAGTGAGCAAATAGAATGGACGACATTAGGTCAGTCAGGTGATAGAATTATCCAATCAAATGGAATAGAAAAGACGTAGCAGCTATCTCTTTGAACAGAAGATTCTTATTGGTCAGTAGCAGAAGTCTGTTATAATGAAAGGCAGGGCTAATAGATCTCAGATACTGTCTATCAGGTCTGGGACAGTACAGTAGGCTGCATTTAACATTTGTTAGTAGATAGCCATGGTAACAACTACATACGGTTGGTAGTTCCAGGCATAGAATTACAAATCTTCCCTAAAGATGTATTTTTATATATTTTTTCCCTCTAATACTGACGTAGCTGCATTGTTTAGAAATATAAGCACATAGACGTGTGCATGCACAGGGTTAATGTTTTAGATTAATAGCGTGAAGTTGGTTCCTTTTCTTTACTGTGTGTTTATCCATTGCATATGGATATGAAAGAAATCCAACACTTTTTTTAAAAAAAGAGGAAAAAATAAAAATAAAGAGGATAGGCATTTTACAGTGAAGCACTTACAAAAAAATTAAACAAAAAATAAAATATAATAATAAATTAAATTCTGCCAGCAGGCACAGTCATATTGTTTCATATCAAATACATGTGTGATAGCCACAGAATATTACAAGAAAGAAAAGTGCTTAAACAGACGGGTTTCGTTTTCTCTACACAAAGCACTCTGGGTCTCTGTTAACGGTTTCATATTTTATGTTTTTTTTCTATTTCTCTTTTTCTTCTTTTTTTTGTTTTGTTTTCATTTTCTTACGTAGGAGATAGTAAGTCGAAAAGACCTCACTGTTCTGAATCTCACCATCTTTAACCAACGTCGTCAGTACCTCACTAAACTTCTTCACCTTAACTCGCATTGACCAACTACTGATACCCTGCAACACTGTTTTATCACTATAATGTTGTGTATTATTGTCGGTTTTAGTATGTTAAAGGGATAAATTGAGGGGGACAATAACACATAGCTTAGTCATTGAATGGCAGCAGTAATCCAGCTATTGTGTGTTAAAATGTGGTAATAGTCTGGCTTTTATGTGCGTGGGTGTACCTTGTCTTTTATCTATCTACTTTAGTGTAAAAGCTAGAAGCCTTAAAGAGTTACACAGTTCCCACAAACAACCTCAAAAGCTTTGATATTCGATGTAATTAGTGTTATGTGTCTTTTCTCTACCGGTGGTCATGCGTGGATGGATCCCTTTCTTGTACATTTATTCACAATAACTAAAAAATCAAATCACTTGTTGGAAAGATCCCACTTCAGATTGTACCAGTTCTTCTGTTCTCTACTTGTGTTCTTGGACGGATCGATTTCCCAAACATTAAATTCTTTTCTCTACTTGTGTACACGGATAGATCCGATCCCCTCCCCATACATTTAATCACAATAACTGTCCTGTAGTTGATAATTACGCCACTTCCGATCGTACCAAAACATCTCCACTATCAAGAGTAACATCTCATGGAAAAGAGGCTGACAGAGCAAAAACAAAAGTCTACAGGGTACTATAAAAGTGGGTGGCCATCAATGCTATAAAAAACAGTGGTCTGTGTATGTGTTTGTGTGTGTGGCTACAACTGAATTTCACAGAATACTTTCCCCTTTCTGAATATCATATTTTTTGCATTATTTTTCTGTTAACTTTTTAAAATAATGATAATAATAATAGTAATAATAACTCAGGTGACCAATTCCCACAAGTCAAGTTAAATCAAAAGTGGAACAACAAATATACCATGTTGATCTTAAGATGTTGAACATGAGGAGCAGAACACTTTCATTGGTCGTAATGCAAATACTAAAGGTTAAGGAAAACAAAACAAAAAAACTCAACAGTGATAGCCTGGCAGGAGGGCTACGGGCGGTAAGAAAAACCTCAAAACTACAGTGTCATGTCTTCTTTACTTTGTTTTCTTGCCTTTTTTCATGTTCTTGAAAAAAAGCTTCTATGAGAAAGGGGTGAACATCACAGAGGACATTTTCTTTCTTTTTTCCTCTATTTTTTAAACTATTCTACTGGAACTGCTGTGAAGAAGGGAGGTGAGATCCTTGGTTGACAATGTGTAGAATTGTGTGTGTGTGTGTGTGTGTGTGTGTGTGTGTGTGTGTGTGTGTGTGTGTGTGTGTGTGTGTGTGTGTGTGTGTGTGTGTGTGTGTGTGTGTGTGGCTAAGGTGTTCGCACAAACCCTGCTTGGTTAACAACTTGTAGTACACATATGTATATGCAATGTGTCAGCATGTTTGTATGTATGTTCTTATGTGTGCATCCGTGCTTGTACGTATGTGTGTGTGTGTGTGCATTGTACTGCATATGCATATTTATATGTGTGTGGGTGTACTGTATGTCTATTGTATGCATATCTATAATGTATCTTTATGTGTGTGTGCAGCAATGGATGGGGCGATCACTGCTTGGCAAGCGATGCCGGCACCTGGTCGTGTATGCATATCTGTGTGTTTGTGTGTGCATGTGTGTGTGTATACGCATGCGTAGTGATGAGCCAATCACAGCCCCTGCTTGGCGAGGGACGCGGACACCTGGTCGGCGAGGGTGTCGAGCTGCGGCGAGTCGGTCATGTTGATGGAGCCGGAGGAGGAGACGGTGCTGAGGTCGCGAGGAGACTCCTCCAGGGACACGATCTCCGCCCCGTGGTCCGTACGCGCCTTCGCCTGCTCGCGGAAGTTCAGCTTGTGAGACTCAATCTGAACATGGAAATCAAAGTGAAAAACAACATCAGAGGCAAAACCAGTACAGTAATGCATTACACTTCACTTAATTTAATACAATTTAATTTGTTTTAGCTGTCTGTGAAAATACACTTTTTTGTGAGGGCCTTGGCCTGCTCGTGGAACGTCAGTTTATGGGACTCAATCTGAACATGGAAAGGGAAAACAAGCAGGGCATTTGCCCTGGGGCCCAGGACCCTCCTGTATTGGTGGAGGGGCCCCTAATGTGACCTTAGCAGGACATACAGTGGGCCCTAACATTGTCTTGCCCTGGGACCCTGTGCGCATGTGTTCAGCCACTGACTACAACCGTCCTTCACAACGCACAATTTTGGCTATTCAACATCTTAATGAGGGCCTTGGCCATCTCACGCTAATGTCACTTTGTGCTACTCCTTACACCTTACCTTAACATTACACTTAGCAGACAATTGATCTAAAGCGACTTACAGTTACGTATTACAGGGTGTTATACAGTAGTCCCTGGAGAAATGTGGGATTAGGTGCCTTTCTCAAGGGCACTTCAGCCATGGAGGGAGGAAGGGATTGGTAGGGGTGGGGACTGAACCTGCAACCCTGTGATCTACAGTCCAGCTCCCGAACCATTACACCAGGGCTGCCACAACTCAACCAATGGGAACGGGAAACAATGTCAGAGGCGCATTACACCAATTACACCCTGCCAATTCCAATTGTGCACTTCATGAGGGTGTCATCAATGTGTTAACAGTTTATTAACTGCAACTTACAAATTGCAAGTGTATAAAATAGCGGTTGTTGTTTTTATGATTTCGAAGGAAGATTGTGATAAAAAAAATCTAAAACAAATCAAAAATCTGGATTTTTGCCATATCGCCTACCCCTACCCTGCATGGATTTGAACCCTGGTAGGAGTGAAATCTACACTGACGTCAATGCATTCATTTTCTGAGTTATTATGCTGAGATGGATGTTGTGCTCCTCGGCCATCTTGTTTAACGTCAGCTTGTGAGATTCGATCTGGTGGACGGAAATGGAGGCAGCATGAGCATCACATAGGAGGGGGCAATATCTCCTTCATCAACTCATTGGATTTTGTTGGGCTTATTGAGTTCACCGGCCTGACCTTGGGGGAAGATTTGTTGCGGCTTGAGTTTTGATAGAACGGCAGCTACACCTGAACCACTGTTCCTCAACAATGCACAGGGATGGACTGGCCATCTGGCATACCGGGCATTTCCCGGTGGGTCCTGCAACCTCGTGAGCCCCTATTTTCAGAAATGTAATATATATATATATATATATATATATATATATTATTATTATTATTTTTATTTTTTTATTTTTTTTCATTTCATTATGAGGGGGGGTCCCTTTAAGCCGAAAGTGCCCGGGCCCTATTTCTCCCCCAGTCCAGCCCTGACAAAGCACATTATATCCCATGGGCAAACAAAAAAACATGTAGTAGCCTACTGTCTGCAATTGGTGATATACTGATAATGTGGTCATCTTCGAGAGAACACCAGCTTGTGCAATTGAATGATGTACTGTATGTATGAATTAATGTGTGCATGGTTTTGATGTGAAAAAGGATTTGTATACACCTAACCTAGGAGATTTGCGTGCTTGAGTTCTGTACATAACTGGAGGGATACTAGCTTGTCCATTTAAAAAACACATCAATGTCAGTACCCTCCGATGCTCTGTATTTTATTTTCGAGTCTTCATTCCAAGGTTACTCAGGGAATCAAATTAAAATGTGCTTGACAACATATCTGACAAAAGGGAAGAAATGAGCGTTAATCCCAACATGTAGAGCTGTTGGTCGAACCTCTTCATAGTAGTACCCACTGTAATTCAAACTGCAGGTGCTGTACTGTCAGTAGAGCTAGAAAAGCAGCAATCTCGAGTGTTATTCTTGTGTTTTATTTGACCTACCCGCTAAAGAAAATTATAAGAATCACATTCGAAATGCTGCTTTTCGACAAACAAAATGAACAGATCTTTTCACTCGCACTCAAAGACCTTGTAAAAAAAAGTTTGCAGTTGAGAGCACTTCCTGAAAAGACAGTCAGTAGCCTAGAGTTATTCTGGATGTTTTGAACAGTTCTCCTCTCCCCAGTCCTTACCAGTGGGCTCCACATACCGTAGAGCATAGTTACTTTTTTCAGATTTTCAACAGAATGGTAGCAGTATTCGGTTTGCGCACGAGTAATGCAAACTCTTAATTCATTCTGAACGTGGTCGTGTTGCGGGCATATTGCAGATTGCCGTCCTGCACAAACTTCTGCAACTTGTTTCAAAACATAACCATATTCCGCGAGAAACCAGAATACTCTGTGCTTGTAACTGTGCTCATAGTGACACCAAAGATAAGGTTCGAATGCTGTTACGGCTGCATACAAGACCTTGTTTGCCCATTGCCTGATTAGCTCCAATTAGGTACCTGGGAGTGGCTTGATGAACAGCACCTGGCTCTACACCTGATTCTGCAATCAAGCTGCCTTTAAAAGCTGGAGAACTCTACTGCTCTGCAGAGGCGCTCTTACTGAGATGATGGCTGTTGCCTCTCTAGCCGTGGGACTGTCTTTGTGTATTTGGACTTTGTGTTTGTTAAATGTCTATGTGTCATTACAATTAAAATCCCACTGGTTACGCTGCATGTTTAAAAGGTGTTGTCTGTAGTCTTTTAAGGTTAAGTTTGGTTCTGTGTTAGCCCCATAGGACCATTTCAGTGTTGGGGCGTAACAAATGCCTTTTAACCAGAGTTGTATAAAGTAGAATTAGAAGAACTCTTACTATACATATGTAATTACAACACTAGTAGTATGATATTACATATTTGAAACCATGTGATATCATACTATTAGTGTTGTAATTACATATGTAACAAATAGTACTTCTACCTCTAACTTATACAACTCTGCTTTTAACCTTCTCTGGTGACACTTAAATGTGTCCTCCAGTCTTACCTGAGGATTGGTGAGCAGCAGGGAAAGCATAGCATGTATGAAGTGTAAAACATGTATGCCTGCATGTATGTGTGTATTTTCACTACAGTACATATGTATGCATGTGCCTATGTATGCATGTTTGTTTTCAATACTACACTCTACCCAGTCTCTCCTAGTGGGCACACACTCTATATAATAATACTTACATGTGTCCTCCAGTATGACCTGGGGGTTGGACAGGAGCGGGCCCGGGAGGGTGTCGGGCTCGAGCTCGGGCTCGGGTTCGAGCAGGGGGTTCTGGGGTTCGGGGGACAGGCTGAGGCTGGTGGAGGACAGGGCTGGGGAGCCGCGGGAGCCAGGGGAGCAGGGGGACGAGGGGGAACAGGGGCCGGGACTCAGGAGGTCCGGGCTGAGGAGGTCCCCATTCTCGGGGGAGCTTGCCTTGGTACTGCCCCCCTCACTCTCCCCACCTCCAACTCCCTTCTCTCTCTAGGAGCCACCCAGGACAAGCAGCGTGGCCCCCAGGGTGGATGGATGGATGGATGGATGGATGGATGGATGGATGGATGGATGGATGGATGGATGGAGGGAGGGAAGGAGGGAGGGAGGGAGGGAGGGAGGGAGAGATGAAGAGATGGGTGTATAGATGGATGAATGGTTAGTTGGTTGTGGGTGTGTTGGTGGTTTTGGGTGGATGGTGGATATATAGTTGGATGGATGGATTGTTGAGGGTAGGTTGGGGGTATAGGGTGGAAGTTGGTGGGAAGGGGAGCAGGGTGGAGTGATGGTGATGGTGGTGGTGATGGTGATGGTGGTGGTTGGGTCACGTGATCAACATTGAAGAGTCATGTTCGAACAGAAGAGAACAGAACAGAAGAGATGACACAAAACAAATCAACATGAAAATGGGTATGCAACCAAGAGCGAAATGATGAGGAAAAACAAACTAAACTAAACATCTAAACTCAAAAAGAGTTTAAAATAACTTAAAAGGAGTATGAGTTCAAACAAACACACACTGGCACACACGCACACATGGTAAACATCAAATCTGTGAAATCAAATTAGCGTACGGCGAAGAACACAAATTGCACACACTCGTTGTGGAAAACTGGGGTGTGTTGTAATGTTCAAAACTTACGGGGGAAAAAAGGAAAAGGCATGATGACAAACGTGAGGATGAAGAGGGTAAATGAGTGTGGAGAAGAAGGGAGGGGTGAACAGGGTGAATGGGCTGAACGGGGCCTCTAAAGAGCGCTGGAAGGCAGTGGGACTATAGCACAGCTGTACAGATGACGAGGGATGAAAAGACTACACTTGTAGAGATGAAAGACTGATGATGATGGAGGGAAGAATGAAAGGGTAAGCCAACACCAAGCCGTGCAGAGAGAGAGAGAGAAGGAGGACAAGGAGGAAAGGACACACTCCAACAGCCAATGCCACCAGCCTGTGTGTGTGTGTATGTGCATAATGTGGACTTTATTTGTGTAATGTGTGTAAATGTACGTGTATGTGCAGTATGACATAGTAAAGTTGTACTTAAGTATATGTACTGTATCAGAGACATTGTGAGTCAACTAATGTCTGTGTATCAGAGAGAGAGAGAGAGAGAGAGAGAGAGAGAGAGAGAGGGAGGAATATAGTTTGTTTGTGTGTTTGTATGTGTGTGTGTGTGTGTGTGTGTGTGTGTGTGTGTGTGTGTGTGTGTGTGTGTGTGTGTGTGTGTGTGTGTGTGTGTGTGTGTGTGTGTGTGTGTGTGTGTGTGAGGGAGTGCATGTTTGGCCGTGTGTTTGCAAGTGCAAGCATACTGTACAGCTACACCCTAGCTGCGCACACAAAACAGCACGTGACCCCCGCTGCGGTTCCTGAACGCCATGCAGAGAGGTTAAAGGTCAAGAACAGGAGGACTTGCAGTTAGTGCATCACCATGACAACAGTTCATCGCCACGGCGACATCAGCTCCACCTCACACAGCCGGACGCCATTACAGAGTCTGTAGAGCCAGAGCATGGTGCAGCACGCACAACACGCTGTCTACAAGCGGCTACCCCACAGCACTCCTACAGGGGGAGCACTACCCAGCAGGATCCATTTCAGCAAACAGGGACAAGTGGAATGTAAGATCAGCTCAATGAACTAAAAGAATAGGCCTACTTGTATTTTTATAGCTCAGTGTGTGAGGTGTAGGGTATGAAGCTCAATATACTGTATGTTTAAAATATCATGTATTACATATAGTAATTAATGTGTAATTTTCCATGTGCCTTTGTTATCTTGATTTGTAACCACCATGAAAATGCATTTGCCACTCTAAAACAATGTGTGGTGTTTTAGGTTAGAGTGGTCTTCGAAGGTTTATAAAACCTTTAACCTCGAGTAATTCTCTCGTCCAAATTGTTCAAATTATTACAAATGTGTTTGTATAGAAATGTTGTAATGCTAAATTGATAACTTTACAGCAGTGTGCGTGTGTGTGTGTGTGTGTGTGTGTGCGTGTGCGTGTGCGTGTGCGTGTGCGTGTGCGTGTGTATACTTATATGTGTGTGCATCTTAAAACATCCCCTTACCCTCCTTGAGCCACCGCCTGGCTTGTGATGGATGTTGTCTTTCGAGCCGCACTTGGACTGCACGTTACTCAGGTCAATCTTCTTGTGCAGGATTTGAACCTGGACAGCGACACGACACAGCGAAAAGACATATTTTAGTAACAATTTCATTTTAACGTTCACCTGTTCGCCAGTAATACAGTACATGCCAAACAGTCGGTATAAGTGACTTATAAGATGTGTAAAGCAAAAGCAATCATTTGTTAGGTGTGCATTTGCATTTTTTTTGTGTAAATGTTCATAGCCAATAAGGATATCATCGCAATAGGGATCTTGTATGGCCTTCAAACTTGTCTTATAGGTGACTCAGACGGTCATTAGGCATGTACGAGAGGCTAACGTGAACCCAATTCCAAAAGGTTACCCATATTTTATTATTTCCCACAAACACACAGTGGAGCCACATTTAGCTCATCACAGCTGAACACAAACTCCTGAGAGGGTTCGTTCACAAACAAACAGAGAGCATGCTGGGTAGGCACACTTCGTGAGTCAACAGAACAGTTAAAAAAAATATAACAGGGGTCAAAGCTCACATGTTTCCATAGCGATAGAACAGAAATAGAGAATAGAGAGGAAAAGGAAAGAAGTGGAGAAATAGTCAGTGCACATTAGAGCCAGTCTAGAACATTCTACAGTGAGAAAAAGATATACTAAGTGGGCTGAAGGTTATTAAGTGGGTAGTCTCAGATTAGTACCCTCCCACTGCACTTCCTGTATGTGGGTTTTCAAACAGGAAGGCTGCTGCACAATGCATTCATTGATTAATTGATTTCTAGTCAGTAGGTTCAATAACCACCTAAAAAAAAGAGGATCGTTAGGCAGGCGAGAGGTGTTGAGGATTGTTCTTTGTTAGTTCTCTTCCAGGTAAAAAAGCATGCTGATATGTTATAACAACTCTCTTCACTGACTATAACACACACGCCGCACACATGACGCAGCACTTCCAGGTCTTGAATGGGGAGAGTGAATGTATGCTGATATTTCACTTTAGCGTTTGGTGATTGTAGAATGGCTACACAAGGACTAATGGGACTCTAGCATTGATTATATGCACACTAAAAGCATTTACACACTCGGGGCTTGCGGAGGAGAGGGTCCCCGAGGGGGAGGTGCTGTTATAGAGAGCCTTTTAATGGCTTCATCATCAACTCAATGACTCTCACCACGTCCTGAGGGCGCTACTGCCACTCACAAACACATGCGTGCAATAACACACACGCACACACACAAGCATTGTGACGTGCACACACACACACACACACACACACACACACACACACACACACACACACACACACACACACACACACACACACACACACACACACACACACACACACACACACACACACACACACTCTCTCTCTCTCTCTCTCCCTTGCGACTTCTCTTTTCTTGCCAGACACAACTGACGCAGATCTCTCTCTCTCTCTCCCTCTCTCTCTCTCTCTCTCTCTCTCTCTCACATGCACACACGCATGCAAGCACGTACACACACACACACCCTAGAGTAGCGTTCTGCTGCCTGACCCCTATATCGCACCTTGTGTTGAAATCATTCCCAGTTGCCACAAACCTAACAGAGGAGTGATAGCAGTGGAGTGCTGCCACAATAATCTGGCCCATGCGGAAACAAACAGCCAAACAGCCTGTGACCTTTCAGAGCCATCCCATCTAATGCGCACGCACACACACACACACACACACACGCACACACACACAAATTAACGTACAGCCAGCCATATGCACGCACGCACACACACAGATACACACACCGACACACACACACACACACACCCACGAGGCACCACCCCATAACCCACCCACCAGGCTGCCCAGCAACTCCTCCCCCCATCCCATCCCCCCTGCTCTGATCTCATCACCTCATCGCCGACGGTAACAGGCATCCGGGGGCCCATGGGGACCGTGTGTGCGGTGCCCCCAGAGGGACACAAAGGTCTCAGTATCCCCCTGTCCTGTGAAGTCATCCCTCCACAGAGAGGCCTCGGCTGTTCAACTAGCCAGGGCCGCTGGCAGCTTTGGTGGGGCCCAGGACAAAGTCATCTTAAGGGCCCTCCCCCTCTCAATACATACAATATAATGGAGACCCAATTCTGGGGCTCCCCCATCTCTCCGGGCCCTGGACAACTGACCCTTTCGCCCCCATCGGTTAGCTTCCCTGCAGCTAGCTACAAAAGGCCAGCCAGAGAGCCACCGAGGCAGTGGTGGCCTAGGGCAGGGACAGGGCAGAGTGACCAAGGCTGGAATGCTGCATGAGCAAACCGGGCCCAGGCCCAGAGGCCCAAGAACCAAGTGGGCCCTGACGCCCAAGCCTCTATATTTCCATTCTCACACAGTGTTAAATGTTGCACTTTTTAACAACTGCATTTTAACATTTTCTCAAGGAACAAACCCCTAGACGCCCAACAGCACAGGGTCTATCATTTCTGGCCCAGAACCCTGAATCCTTTTAAAAACTAGCCATGGAGGGGGGCCTGTCTTGCTGCCTGACCTAGGGGCCCATGGAGTCATAATCCGTCCCTGACAGTGACAGGGATGGGGACAGGGACAATGCCAGCTCTGTTAGGTCAGCCTGTCTGTCTGTGTGCCACTGCAGAGAGAGAGCGAGACCACTTAAAAACATGCTTGTCCTCCAGTGTAAAAGTTGAAGTTGAAGCCCCATCTCTAATCCAGGGCAATGACCGAGTGATATTTAATGGCAGTGATATTTAATGGAGGACTATGTCTCTTCAGAAGTGCCATTTTGAGGCAGTCATCGAGATTTTCAGTGACAGTTGCGAGGGATTTGTCTCTGAGAAGCGTGTGCTGTTGCTAGGAGATGATAGCCATGTCGACGAAATGTAAACAGGAAGTGGAAGGGAAGGGGCGGGATAAACATGTCAGTGTAAGATGAGATCATATCATATCAGGGCATCCTGACATCCTGCAGTTACTGTAAGGCCCCAGGATATGCTCGCTGTGGGACTTAACATACGCGTGCAACCGTGTGCAAACGAGAGCATATACTTGTTGAAGAATTATCACAGCACTACATGTGATACTGGAGGTACCAGTAGGGGGCAGATAGCCAATGGGGCTCTCATTAACATTTTCCACCATTGTTTTACTGTACATGGAAGACTGTACATGCTCCTCAACATGGAAGTTCAGAACATTGTGTCTCATGGTTGTATCAATATTGGACTGTGTACATGCATCTGTGTATTGTACCTTGTGCCAGGCAACACATTTGTGCACAAAATGTGCACGTGCACACGCATCCTGCAGCAAGGGCGTGGCCAGGTATCGACCTGTGCCCACCCCACTTCTAAATCTCAACGTCCTCTTTTATAAAACAAGACAGTTGAAGATGGTGACAGGAAGTGAATGGGACAGAGAGACAGGGGAGAATCGGGAAATGATCCCGGTCCCGGTCCCGAACCGGGGTCCCCGTGTCTGGGCGTGCAAGCCCAAATATGGGGGGCCAAGCAATCTCAATGCCCTCTTGATCAGAAGGATCCTTTTTGTTCACCCCTGGGTTGTATTGTGATAATTGATAGGGATTTGTGATTGCAATGAGGGTCAATATGCCCTGAGACTGTGATTTAGTAGAGGTTTTTCCCCTCGACATACTCTTGAAATAGTTTTTTCACTGCTTAGTCAACCAATACCATTTGCGGATTACAGTAGATATTCAGATATTGTAGATATGCAGTGATTCAAATTCAGAATCAATGTCATAGTCAGTGAGCAAAAAAAGTATTAATTTATTTGGGAGGTCTACTTTGCAGGATTGTCTGTAGAGACACGCAGTTGTTATAAGGGTCATTCGATATGACCAGAGTTGTATAAAGTTAAGGTAGAAGTACTCTTACAAATGTTATTACAACACTAGTGGTATGACATTAAATAGTTTCGACTTTGTAATATCATACACTGTGTGCAGAATTATTAGGCAAACACGTTTTTTGACCATATTGTCCATCATATGCATATTTTCCGCCACCAACCTCTATGGACATGAACACCTATTGGATTTAAGCATTCCAGGTCATGCATATTTGTATATTAAGAGAAAGTATGATCGAAGGAGCCCAATACCCTATATCAGGTGTGCATAATTATTAGGCAACTTTGTTTTCCTCTGGGAAAATAGGCCACAAAAGAGATCTAACAAACTCTGAAAAGTCTATAAACAATTTTGAAGTCTTCCAGAGGGATGTGGCTGTCTTGAAATTGCCCAGATATTGGTCATATCCATCTAATGCACCGTTACGAAGCCATCATTGTCACATGCATTGTGCTCACAAAGTAACTGCCGGATTGAGAAGAATTGAAGGTCAAACTACCACAAAATTATTACCCTGCAGTGCTGTTATATTCCAGAACTGAAACCTACATCGAGTGTCCAGAAGAACATTGTATTCAGCACTCAGAGACATGACCAAGGTAAAACAGGTTGAAACCTGAAGACCACTCAACAAGAAACGTAAGTCAAGACTGGGTCAAGAAAGGTCTTTAGACAATTTTGTCAATGGTTTTATGAACTTGTGAAAGTGACTGTTAATGGACCAGATCGATGAGCCCATGGCTAGATCGGTAATGTGCACACTCAGATGAGTTCCTGAGTTGTACTCAAATGCCAGCAGAATACTGCATAAATACCATTGTCTTCTTGAAAGTTGCAAACTTTTCCCTCACAGATCCAGCTATGGGCTCATCCACCCTGTCTGTCAATAGTCACTTTCACCAGTCCATAATACATTTGAAAACTCTGTCCTAGGGTATTTCTTGACCCAGTCTTGACTTAATTAACTTGTTAAATGGTTGTCTGGTGTCATCCCTTCTTACCTTTGCTATGTCTCTGAGTGCTCAACAATCTGTTCTTCTGGACACCTGATGTAAGTTTGCATTCTGGAATATGATAGCACTGCAGGGTAATACTTTTCTTGTAGTTTCACCTTAAATTCTTCTCATTTTATGGCAGTGACATTTCATGTGAGACTGATGACTTTGTAACGGTGCATTTGATACTTCTGTGCTAACGTGACCAACGTCTTGCCAATTTCAAGAGACCCACATCCCCCCGGAAGACTTCAAAATTGTTCATAGACTTTTCAAAATTTGTTAGATCTATTTTGTGGCCCATTTCCCCAGAAGAAAGCAAAGTTTCCTAATAATTATGCACACCAGATATTGGGTGTTGGGCTCCTTTGATCACACCCCATCTTATTATACACATATGCATGTTCTGGAATGCTTAAATCCAATAGGTTTTCATGTTCATAAAGGTTGATGGCGGAAAATACGCATAAAATGTACAATATGGTCAAAAAACATGTTTGCCTAATAATTCTGCACACAGTGTACTACAAGTGTTGAGTACCTCTAATTTAAACAACTTTGGATATTACATTTCCTTCAAAGGAAACAACACGGGTAAATAGCTACGTCAACTTGGGTAAAAACAGCAAGCAAACAGCAAGCAAGCACTTGGATAAATGGCAAATTCAAAGTGAGGGACTCAAGTCAGTATCTTGGGGGTAACCGTTAGAGGAAATCAATTGGGATGTTCAAAACTTTTTTTTTGTTCGGTTAGGAAAGTATTGCAAAATGGCCGTAACTTGGGGACAAAACAGTGCAGCAAGGCACCAGGTTTCATCCCATTCCTACTCACATTTCCACCTCCAGGAACATGTGTGATATTGTCCTTGGAGCCACATTTGGAGTGGACACTACTTAAATCCAACTTCTCTTCAAATATTTGCACCTGTAAAAATGTGTGGGGGGGAACAGGTGAGCTAAACAGGTGCCTCAAACTTACCAAAAGGTTACCAACACGGACCCTGAGCACAGATATAGTCAGTGTTTTGGTTGATGACGTTGTTACGCAGCCTGACCACAGACATTTCTGCTGATGACTTTTTGTTAAATGCAGGATTGGATGTAATGATAACGGTTTGTCATGCATCTAGGACATGGTTATCAAAAAAGATAACATTTCAGCAATTGAACTTCATTTTCGAGTGCCATAACATCCAAAAGTCATTTCACCTTTCATCCAAAAGCCTCCTTCTGTACAGAATTTTGAATAATAGAAGTCTAGTGTAGAACTTGAGAAGATGATAGCTTGGCTAGTTCTGTTGTATCGGTTAGGAAATGTCTAAATATATGAGAAACAAAATGGACCACTTGAGCAGGTAAAGTTGAATGACCCTAATCCATGGATGTTGATAAGATTTTGTAAGAGTTGAGAAGACTGCTGCAGAGTTATCACACCAACCAGTTAGGCCTAGTTAGTTACTGTTTAGTCAATCGGTAGTTGTTGGAATGTTGGGTTGTGGAATGACTTGGGATCCATCATGCGGTCTGTGAGCAAGCAAACATATGGTATTGCCAGATCATTTTTTTTCAAGTTTTCTTTGAAGATTAGCATTACTTATAATAAGGCATTTTCCCCCTGCCATTAACAGGAGCATGTTTGGAAAGGTATAGTTAGTGTGATGGTGAGGATTTTGGCCAGTTTCTTATGGGAAAGATTGGGACAACTGGCTTCAGTGAGTTGAGGCCCATACATACTGGCTCAATCCATCCATAATACCAGTTGTTTTTTTAAATTATCATACAACTCCAGGTAACAGCGGTAATAGGTGAAATCACCCGCATTAACCAATATAGACAAAAATACAGCCAATACACAACTGGACCTCTACTCTACCAAGTCAGGATAATCTGCAAGGCGAGTTTTGGAAAGTTAATTGGAAAGGCAATGGGAGTAATTGAGGGAATTTTGGTCAGGGAAATAAAAAAAATGGTCATAACTTGGGGAGAAAGTTGTACAGCCATTGTACTGCTTTCATCCCACAGTTACTCACATTTCCACCTCCAGGAACGTGTCTGATATTGTCTTTGGAGCCACATTTTGACTGCACGGTACTTAAATCCAACTTCTGCTCATATATTTGCACCTGTAAAGATTCGTGGAAAAGGTGAGCCACCTTCAAATCTATTAGAAGGATCCACATGGACCGGAAACTGAGTACAAAAATACAATACGTAGTCTTTCAGTTAGGGTTCAATTCAAAATGGGAACGTTAAAATAATGTTTGGGTTAAGGAAATACAAAATGGTCATAACTCAAGAAGAAAGCAGTGCTGCCATCACACTGCTTTCATCCCACAGTTACTCACATTTCCACCTCCAGGAACGTGTCTGATATTATCTTTGGAGCCACATTTTGACTGCACAGTACTTAAATCCAACTTCTGATCATATATTTGAACCTGTAAAGATTTGTGGGAAAAATGACTGAAATAACATCTTTAAAGTACGTATCTGAGTTTCATAGCATCTGGTAACATCTTGTTTCTGTATTTTCCCTCATCAATATAAGTACTTTGGTAAGTGTTAATTAAAAATACTGTTTTTTTTCTTTGTAGAAGATTTGGGTCAAGGACAAAAATAAGTGGTCATAACTTCTGGAGAAAGTTGTACAGCCATTGTACTGCTTTCATCCCTCAGTTACTCACATTTCCACCTCCAGGAACATGTCTGATATTGTCTTTGGAGCCACATTTAGACTGCACTCTACTTAAATCCAACTTCTGATCATATATTAGCACCTGTAAAGATTTGTGGAAAAGGTGAGCTACTTTCAAATGCATCAGAGGGACCAGCGTGGGCCCCAGTAGGCCTACCTCAAATCCATTCTCATTGTCAAAGACTTGGCAATAGTGGTGTCTTAATTGACACACAAGGAGTGTCAAGCTTAAAAAAGGTTGGAACAAATATTAAAAGCTGAAGGAAGCTTTATCTGGGGGACTGTTCCTTGATTTTTGTAATGACTGAAAGAACATCTTAATAGTTTCATGGCAGCTACTAACATCTTGTTGCTGTATTTTCCCTCACCGATATAAGTACTTAAGTGATAATTGAAAATACTGGGATTTTTTTATTTGGGTCAAGGACAAAAACAAATGGTCATAACTTGAGGAGAAAGTTGTACAACCATTGTACTTCTTTCATCCCGCAGTTACTCACATTTCCACCTCCAGGAACATGTCTGATATTGTCTTTGGAGCCACATTTTGACTGCACGGTACTTAAGTCCAACTTCTGATCATATATTAGCACCTGTGAAAATGTGTGGAACAGGTCAGCTAAGGTGAAAGTTAAACAAAAGGAGGCACAAGGGCCTCACAACCAAGCAAAAAGAATACACTCATGGCTTTTTGTTACACACATGACCACAGGAACCGTGCAAAGGATCTGTGTCCAATAGGAGAATGGAGCTTGGAGATTGGTCAACCAGCATAGGAGAATGTAGGACTTGGTAAAAGACGGTAGCGATTTCAACAACTGGAAACAAGATTTTTGAAGGGCAACGACTGAAAACACAATGGAAGGTCAACCACTACGCTGGCAAAGAGTCATGGGGAGAGGGGGAGACCACTTCACTGGGATTGAGGCATTGAGGCAGGTACGTGTGGGGTCAAGATTGGTTGATGACTCTTTAATGCAACCATGGGGCACAGAACACGCACGCAGACAGCTAGTTAGCTATGATAAGGTCATTGAGGTAACATGCTTGCTAGCTGTTATTCAACAAATTCACTAACCTGTGTCTATTTAATTGCTCATTTAGAAACGACATGCAAAACATGTATAGATGCTACATGTTTTGAAGGGGGATTACAGGAGAAGTTTAAAAGTTCCAGAAGTGACAGTACAGGGGCGAGACGGCACACTGCATTCCTGACTCGAGGACACACAAGAGAGAAGAGATACTGAGGAATTGTCATGCATCACTAGGGGTTTACTCAGAGCTAACAGATATTAGGAATCTGACAGACGAGTCGGTTTGGAAGACGTGCGTTAGTTGCTTCGGTTTAGAGGAGCACAAAGACTGCTACACTGTTACTCACATTTCCACCACCTGCCACATGTTTGATATTGTCTTTGGATCCACACCTAGACTGGACAGTACTTAAGTCCAACTTCTGATCCATAATTTGGACCTGAAAAGATTGATTGCAAGGGGGCGTTTGTCAGCAGAGTACGCGGACAGTCACCCTTCGAGAAAATAAATCAAAAGCAGCAGAGGATGCTGACATGGACTGTGAAGAGAGAGAGAGAGAGAGAGAGAGAGAGAGAGAGAGAGAGAGAGAGAGAGAGAGAGAGAGAGAGAGAGAGAGAGAGAGAGAGAGAGAGAGAGAGAGAGAGAGAGAGAGAGACAGAGACAGAGAGACAGAGAGACAGAGACAGAGAGACAGAGAGAAAGAAAGAGATACACACAGAGAGAGAGAGATACAAAGATAGCAAGGCAGCAAACAGAAAAGGCATTGGCTTAAAGGTGAAGGCTGAAAGTGTGATTTGGTAGCTCAAGACTACACTGTGTCCAACCATGCACCTCATGCTGAGTGTGCATCCTTCTCTTTCTTCCTTTATTGTTTAGAGTTAGACACACGACTAAGGACGGAACAGCGCCACGCGTTAAGTATAGTTTATATGATGACAAAATTATGAATGGTAATAACTCGAGGAAGAACCAAGACCCCAAAGCATTGAGTTCGTCCTATAGTTACTCACATTGCCACCTCCAGGTACGTGTTTCAAATTGCTTTTGGAGCCGCACTTGGACTGGACATTAGTGAAGTCAATCTTCTGATCAAGAATTTGCACCTGGAAGAGCACAGAGATAACAAGAGATAGAGGACGATTATCTTTTTTTCGAATATCAAGAGTGTCAAACTAACAAAAACAACAACAACAAAAGAACCAAATTGTGAGAAGGAAGGATGACAATAAAGAAAAATATTTAAATATATTAAAAATATAAACGTCAACAGACAGACAGACCATCAAACACCTTTTCTGCATCACAGAGAAAGTGAAACAAAAACGAGCACAACCATATCAAGGCATACCAAACAGTACATAATATTTGAAAGAAAACAGAAAAAACAGGTGATTAGTGCTCTCTATTGGCAATTTAAACCAAGGTCGATACAGTGGCTTTGCACGAGCGACCGAGGAAGAACAACTTGAGGAACTGAGGGATTGGATTGAAGGATCTGAAGGTTGTTTTTCAGTGACTTTCTGGTGAGAGGGGGGAGTGAGCGAATGGTCATTCAGAAGTCATGGAAGGTAGCAAGACTCAAGAGAGGGGGTGCAGAGTTCACCACCTGCGTCAGTTACTCACATTTCCACCGCCCGGTACATGTTTCAAATTGCTTTTGGAGCCGCACTTAGACTGGACATTACTAAAGTCCACCTTCGCCTCAAATATCTGTACCTGTAAAGAGGTATAGGGGGAACAGGTGAGTTGAGTAAGTTGGGAGTGTAGACAGAAGGCAGCATCGGCCAACGCAGGGACCGATGGCGAAGAGCAATTGCTTTTTATTATTATTATCAAACTGAAGATGATGAGAGAAGAGACTGGCCATGTCCCAGATGTTCACTCCCTCACTTCATACTGTGATTCAGAATTTATGGTGTGAGAGTTACATTGCTTTGTTCACAACAAAGACTATAAACAGGAGCGGGACATTGCAGGTTCAGAAAGTAAAAACCCTGCCACATATGGCTCCCTCCAGCCATAAACCAGCTGATCCTTCAGTAATAATTACCACACCCTTTCAGCCAAGTTGACCAGCTACAGGAATTAGTGAAATCACTGTGTTAGCAGCACAGGCAGAAGGAATATCCGGTGGAAGGACTGTTACTTTCTCAAGGCAGTTTGTCCTCGCCTGGTTCTCACCGACGGTGTGTGTGTGTAGCTCCGGAGCCCCCTAGTGGAGTGGAGCAACACACTACTGTCTGGTAGCGCCGCCATTAACATGCTCTTCTAGAGTAGAACATAAACAGAGCATTTATTGCTTAAATATCAACGGCAGCTTGCATTGGAGAGTCACAGGACAGATTATAGACTATTTTGATTTTTAGAGATGAACAGAAAACGTTTCTGGAGGAATTTGTTGGTGGTGAGTTGCAATAAATGCACCATTTCTGACTCAAGAAGAGCATATTAACGGCAGCGCTACCAGACGGTAGTTTGTGTACACACACGCACCACTGGTGACAACCAGGCTAAGTTTGTCCTTCTGACTATGAAGTGACTGAGGGAGTGAACATGTCGGGAGTGAACCACTGTTATGTCATTATGTTAACTGTTAACTGTAATATTGCAGTCAAGTCTGTCCCTGTAGAACAGGACTGACCTTTATTTAATTTCTGTGAATATGACATCCATATAATGTACAGGCCAGCATCCATGAAGATTTTTCAATAGTAAAAAAATAATAATTATAATATCAGCAAAATCAGTGTATGATTTGAATGATTTAAGTTGTAATGATACCAACACAATCATTTGAGTTTTAACGGACCAATGGAAATATTAATTTGAATTTGGAACATTACAAAAGCCAGTGTACAAAGACACACTTGAAGATTCCAAAATACAGTATACTGTGTCATTTAAATGAATCTATTTTTTTGTGTATCCCATTTTAAAGAACAGCAGTGTTTTGATAATTAATAAGAGAGGCCAAGAATGAGACATTTTTATGCCACTGGCAAATTCAAAGAGTTTTGTTGCACTTCTTATATCGTGAATGTTTCACAGTTTTAGTTCAACAGGATGAGCTTGTCCAATCTTCTCAACAGAGGTATGCATTGGCATTTGGTACTGTATGTTGCACACCAGATCATTCCACATATTTCCCAGGCAACTTCCAGTATACCTTCCATCTCCCAGCACTTAGGATGGACCATCTACATGGATCCTTATGGATTAGAATTCCAAAGTAGCAAACATGGAATCTTCATGGATTGGTATTCCACAGTGGCAGAAATATGACTTGTAATAGTATAGCAATACAACTGATTGTAGTCTTTTTTGTCCGTCTATTTTTGTCATGTGCAGAGGATAACAACTAGGACTATGCTATATAACAGCTATGCTAACTAACAAAATGGCTGTCAGGTACATAAATAATATATATCCAGTCGCTACTTACTTTTCCACCTCCGGGAACATGCTTCAGGTTACCCTTAGAGCCGCATCGGGCCTGGACTTGGCTGAAGTCCACTTTCTTATCCAGGATCTGAATCTGTTGGTGTGAGCAGGGTAGTTAATGTAAAGCGCTGAATTGTATGTCACTGGTTAAAGAGGGTAAGGGTGGTTTATCTTCTTTTAAATGCTCAAAGCGACAGTTATTTAGGTGGGACAATAAGGGTATTGGTTACAGTCCCTGCAGCAATGTGTGGTTTGGTGCTTCACTCAAGGGCGCTACAGCCATGGATGATATTGATATGGGATTCGAACCTACAACCTTCTGATTCTAAAACCAGCTCCCTAACCATCAGGCCACAACTGACTTCATTACATTACACTGTATTACATTTAGCTGACATTTTTATCCAAAGCAACTTGGTTATTTTAAGTACAGGGTATTGGTTACAGTCCCTGGAGCAGTGTGGCTTTAGGTGCTTTGCTCAAGGGCACCTCAGCCATGGAATGAGTTAAGGAGCGGATAGGTGAGATTCAAACCTGCAACCCTCTTATCAAAAGCCTGTGCTCTAAAGCCCATCTCCTTAACCACCAGGCCACAGCTGAATGAATTTATCCGATGAATGAATTTATCATCTGGATAAATTCATTAGTGTGACATTTTGAAAGTAAAATCTGGACATGTATTTCTGCAATCCGAATACAATTCTGAAATCTGAAAACTATTGACCTTAAAGGATAACTCCAGCCAATTTCAACATGCAGTTGCAATGCTCACACTAGCCTGCACTTGTCAGTACCTGAAAACATTTTTTTCAGCCGTTTCCCAGATCCTGGTCATTGTAATGGGGGCAGGTGTATGTTTACATTTCAAAAAAACATCTTTATTTATTCCCAAAAACTTCCAAAATGTTATGCAACATCAGCAAACAACTAGCAAACAGCGATACCCTTTGGGCAAATATTTGAAGTAGGCCTATGTTATGAAAATTTCAAATGTAAACAAAATCTGCCACCATTACAATGGCTCAGATCTCGGAAAAGGCTGAGCCGAAAAATGCAGCATCACCCGGTACTGACAAGTCAAGGGTAGTGTGAGCAATACAACAGCATATTGAAATTGGAAGCAGTGCTCCTTTAAAAGTGTATGAACATAACATCATGACTTTGGCCTTCATGAAGCTAACCAACTAAAAACATGTATTGATGAACATCATTTTATTGCAAAGTAGCAATGTAGGCAAATTCACTAGTAAGGGTTGGATGTGCACTGATTTGCCATTGTTTGAAAAGACAAGAAAGGGATCTTTCCAACGGTATATTGTGAGGATGTATCTTAAAGGATTTATCCGGAGTTGGAACAAGTTTGCCTGATTTTTGCCTGTTTGGGATGAAATACAGTCACTCTAGAGCAAAATCAAGGCAAAAGGATGCGTTTTGAGAAAGTTTGGTCGAGTGCGTCGCACCATCAGCTGTGGTTACTCGCTATGGAAATAATCATAGCTGATGATGCGACGCACTCGGCAATCTACTTGGTGGACTTTAGTGTCAAATAGTTGTCTTGACCGTAATTTAGATATTCTCAAGGTAGTAGCTTCACAAAACACATTCTGCAGACCTTTCAAGAATACATGAGGGGCTTTGGACACTTCGGTTTATGTGTGGATACCCTCAACATATTATGAGGTACGTGTGACGTTGTTTTGAGCTGTGCAAGACTTTAAAATGTTGTGTTTTTGAAATGTGTGTAACCGCCGAAAAACGATGCCCGCATCTTTCATATTGCATAGCTGATATGGCTAACGAGGCTAACGTGATATTATCAAACTTTCTCAAAACGCATCCTTTTGCCTTGATTTTGCTCTAGAGTGACTGTATTTCATCCCAAACATGCAAATATCAGGCAAACTTGTTCCAACTCCGGATAAATCCTTTAAAATGTGAGGACGTTAACACTGCCGCTAAATTAAATAAAAATAGAATATTACGTTATAGAATAAACGTGAAGAGGGCGTGACATGGTATGTTATGAGGTTGTGGCTTCATAACATAACAAAATGATGGTAGGGAAGGGTCCACAGTGTGCTCTCAATGGTACAATGAATAGTGTGGAACAACCAAAATAAAGTCTGAAACACCAGAGGCTCTCATTTGACTTTTAATATGACAGGCATATTATCATGTAATATAATTGAGAGACATGCTGCCCAAAACAGGAACCTGGTGTTGTAGACCTCATCATGTTGTTCCTGTGTACTTTACTTACTCCGGCACCTAGTGCCCGAGATAAGCTGTGCCCCCTACCAGCCCTCCCCCCCCCCAGCCCCCAACCCAAACAACTACATGTATGTAAGCACCAACACATTGAGGAAAGTGACTAATTTCAATGACTCTTGGTCGAGACAACCAATACCTTAATGACTATACATGGGGACCTAAACATGTTTTAATTTGGCCCACACCCCAGGTTAAGAGCCACAACGCTAGAGGAGTCGTGATGGTGAGGGCGAGGGTGAGGGTGCAATCCCTTGGCCACTTACATTGCCACCGCCAGGAGTGTGCCTCAGATTGTCTTTGGAACCGCACTTAGCCTGAACATAGCTCAAATCCATCTTCTTATCAAGAATTTGCACCTGGCAGAAGGTGGGTAGGTGGGGAGGTAGAAATGTTAAGTAGCCTTCCCCCCGAGCACAGAGAAGGAGCGAGACGGGTAGAAAGAAAGAGCGAGAGCAAGTGAGTGAGTGAAAGAGAGCGGGATAGTAAGGGAGAGAACGAAATGACGGGATCGTGTGAGGGGGAAGAGTAAAAAAGAAACCGAAAAGAAAAAGAGCATAAACCTTGGGGGATGGTTAGTGCTCTGGTGAGAATCTAACCTTGGGTCAAAGGGCATCGATGGTCACGTGACAACCAGGAAGAGGATGTTAAGGGAAATAGGGAAATACACTGTACAGTGTATGATGGTGATACAGTAAGCACTCGGTGGTAGAAAAGGGTCTGAACGAATGGTCATAACTCAAGGAAGAACCAAGACCTCCAAAAGCATTGAGTTCAACCCATAGTTACTCACATTGCCACCTCCCGGCACATGTCTCACATTGTCTTTGGAGCCGCACTTAGACTGGACATTACTAAAGTCAATCTTCTGATCAAATATCTGTACCTGGAAAAGGAGGTATAGAGGAATAGAGAAGAGATAAGTTATCTCGATAAATAACAGAAAAAAACAGACCCACAAAGGTCTACGCCTGTAAATGAGGAAATGATAACATATTTGAATTTGTGTGGGGGTTTTTTTCCAACAGAGAAGAGTCATTTGTTCTGATTAATATGTTTCACCTGTTGAAGGGAAGGAAGCTTGGAATAGCTTGATGGAAAGAGAGAGATATAGAGACAGAGTGAGAGAAAGGGACAGGGAGAGAAAGACAGACTGCATTCTATTTCACAGAGCACTTAAACAGCCATTAAAGAAAAGCCTTTCATTATGCGACACGTATTTAGATTATAACATCTTTATGAGAACAAAAAACATTACCATTGTAAAATGTATATTAACACTTCAATAAAGTAATATCAATAAGGTCATAGACAACATATAGTGTATACAGAACAGCTCATGGTACATGCAAAGCCTATATAAATACATTGTTAAAAATAAAGTGTTGTTGAGGGGAGCCTGCTTCCCCTGGACAGCAGCGGGGGCCATATTTAACTGTGCGCTCTTGGACTTCATTCAATCACCAAAGACCACATTGCACTTCAGTGTGAAACTGACTGCATGACAGCTAACACACTCTTTCAAGGTCGCTATAAATACTCATAGCTCTAGCTAGCACTGGCTAGCCCCTCTGGGTTTGCTACGCTATGTCATTCAGGCCAACTGACGCCCGGAAAACCCTTCTTCAAAGTCACCAGAAATGTCCACTTTTTTATTCCTACACAAGAGACGTGCACAGCAAAATTAATTTAGATAATTCTACTTAATATTATTCAGTAACTCTGTAAGAGTTGAATTAAGGGTTAAATTACACTGGCCACCTTACAGTGGAATTTGTATAATACATTTTTAGTCCAGTGTAAGAGTAATTTGACTCTCCACAGTGTTGTCAACACTCAATTTAGATTTCTATAAGTTTACTCTGAAATACTGACACTCCATTTTTACTGTGTGGTATATTGGATAAAAGACTTACAGTTTTTCTCAATTGATTTTGTACATTTCTCACAACAGAATAATGATTCTCAAAAGTCTTTGTTCTATTGTGACTTCCTGGTGTTACCTGTACACATGGTCAAATCAGTTTCTCATTGTTTTCGGAATATAGCAAATGCTCTCATCCACCATGCCATGAAACTATCTTAATCTTATCTGATCAATGTAATATAAAACTGAATTTACAACATTTCCCATCCAATCTAAACAACATTTCGCTTCAGAAAAGATCCTCAAGAGTGTACTATTCAATTGACAACATGAGAAATTGATTTGACTAGCTTGTCCATACACTATGACACAATGACTAACCATTCTGCTGGCGCTGATACGTTCATTGACACAAAAACTTGGTTTTTGAAAGACAAATAAGGGTTTTGAGAAAGAGACTCGGTTTTGCAGGTTATCCACCGTGTTTTGCCATTTGTTAAAGCTGTTTTGAGAATGAATATTATGTTTTGCAAATTGCGAGAAAGATTCGAGAAATGTACAAAACCAATTGAGAAATACTGTAACTGTAGACTGGGCTGAATGAAAAAAAGAAATCCGCTCCTACCAAACAATATGATGTGCTGTGACATTAAGGTAAAAAGAGTCCCTGGGCTGATATAAACAGATATGAGGCAATGGGGACATGGGGACATGGTGTTGCTAATACTGGTGGCCAGACTAAACCAAACTGCCTCATCACCGGCATGATGGAGTCATTTATACTGCTTTAAGGACATGGCCATCTCTCTCTCTCTCTCTCTCTCTCTCTCTCTCTCTCTCTCTCTCTCTCTCTCTCTCTCTCTCTCTCTCTCTCTCTCTCTCTCTCTCACACACACACACACACACACACACGCTCTCTCTCTCTCTCTCTCTCTCTCTCTCTCTCTCTCTCTCTCTCTGGATGTCTTCCTCTCACACACAATCTCCCTCTCTTTTTTGTCTTCCTGTTTCTGTCTGTCTGTCTGTCTTTCCTTCTCTTTGTCTCCCTCCCCTTCCCTCTGTCCAGAACCACGACTTCAAATTCTCCCCAAGGAAGCAGGCTGCCTTCTTCATTCAAATCAATCACACATGGACTCGGGCAGAAGCAAGAGTGAGTGGGACACAAAGAGGGAGGGAGAGAGGGAGAGAGAGAGGGAGAAAGGGACAGAGAGAGAGAGAGAGACAGAGAGAGAGAGACAGACAGACAGACAGACAGACAGACAGACAGACAGACAGACAGACAGACAGACAGACAGACAGACAGACAGATAGATAGATAGATAAAAGCAAACAGAGATTGAGAAATAGATTGAGTAGGACAGAAGCAAGTTTACTGGGCACAGCAAGAGGGAGGGATAGAGAGAAGAGGGGGAGAGAGAGAGAGAGAGAGAGAGAGAGAGAGAGAGAGAGAGAGAGAGAGAGAGAGAGAGAGAGAGAGAGAGAGAGAGAGAGAGAGAGAGAGGGGATGGGGAGGGGGGGTTGGAGACAAAGGGAGATGGGGAGAGGGCAAAAGAGCGATAGAGACAGGCAAGCCGTATAGGACAGAGAGACAGAGGCTCGTGCTGTACCTGTCCTCCGCCCGGCTGGTGCTTCAGGTTGGCAGTGGAGCCGATCTTGGACTTGACCCCCTTGAGGTCGGGCAGGGGGGCGCCGGCGGGTGTGAGGGGGGCGGGCGGGCGGCCCTTGAGTGAGCCGGGAGACTTGGGCGTTGAGCGGATCACTGCCACCTTCTTGATCTCCTTGCCGGTGGACGCCGGAGACTTGGTGCCCAGTGACTTGCTGGCGGGCGACTTAGGGGTGCCGGGGCTGGTGTGCCCACTGGCATCAGGGGTCCTTGGAGAGTCTGGGGGAAATGAAGGGGTACAGGTCAAAGGTAAAGGTCAAAAAGGTTACAGTTAGGGAGGTGGAAGAGAACTCACACTGAAGTGAATCCTCAATTCAAAGAGCCACTTAAATTGAAATGAAGCTGTGTATCTATGGATATTCTTGTGAAGCAAAACTGAGTGGGTTCGTTTTTATCAAAAATTGTTCAAAAGGGTTTAAGGTCGAAAGGAAATCGGTTGGCAGAGATAATAACGCTGCTGACAATGAAACGAATTCCCTGCAGACTCACTATTGCCAATTCAATTTGCCAATTACATTTTAATGTACCTTTTTATTCTGTGAATATTCAAGTTAAGTAAAGCTATGTTGTAATTTTTTTTAACAATGTATCTGAGTAAGTAAGTAAGTCATAGGCCTACTCTTCTCAAATTCAAGATTGCACACCTGAATCCAACTTGCCAACCACAAAAACTACTTGCTACTCTCATACCAAGGCTGTATTAGGTGTTAATTACTCATTAAATATTTCCACATGTTATTATTGTATATCCCAGAATAATAAAGCCTGCTAAAGTAATTCTAATGTGGATTTAAACTGTGTTGTTTACCTTTGCCACTCTTGGCAGCAGCTGCTTTCCCATTGACTGAAAAAAAAGAAAAGAAAATCCCATTACATCTCAGAAGGATTAAGAGCTACAGTTTAGTACGCAAGTACAATCATGTTTCAATGTTCTTTAGAAAGGAACCATTTTTTTTGTCATGGCCAGGCATTAGTGAAGCAGTCAAAACATTGCAATTGCTTCCGTCTACTTTGGCTGCTTAAAGACTCCCAATGATTATGACAGACAGTTTAGTAATCAGTGGTTCCCAAACTGGGGGTCAGCACCTCTAGGGGGGTCGCAGAGATACTGCAAGGGGGTTGGGGGTGAGGTGTCCGCAGACAGGATGGACTTTTAATAAAAACGTGGGGAAACACAGGTTAATAGTTAATATAACTCAGTAAATTGGTTAGTCACAGTACTCAGTTATAAGGCCTAAAATTGTAAATTTCCTGTGAATATTACATTAAAATTTAGCAATATCAATCATGGACAAATAATGTTTGGAATTTGGAATATGGGAGGTGGGGATTTTTAAAGAATTGTTAGGTGCAAAAGGGTGTCCCGGCAGAACAAAATCTGTGAACCACTGGTTTAGTGGATACCTTTTGTCATGTGCCATTGAGGCTGTTGTTGACTGCTAAAGCTATCTAGTGTGTCTATGAATATACTAGCTTATCCATGTCGAGTGTTTAGTCGTAAGCAGCTGGAAAAACAGAAGTCCGGTAGCATCCAACTTAACTTGTTTGAGACTATCTTAATACTAATAGCATTGTGTGTACAGAGTATGACAGTGTATGAGTCAAAGCAATAACATTTCATATAATATCTGTGCCACTGGTGGATTGTTGAAAGAGAATAAACAAACATTAGTGTAAATCTACGCCTCGCTGCTCATAATGTTAGAGGTATAAAAAAAACAACAACATCCATTCACTCTAATGAGGAAGGCTCCCTAGCGGTCGAAAACTCATTCAGTCTGCAATAAATAATAAGAATAGAGTTCTTCAGTAACGCGGAAGCATGTAGTAGATTGTAGTCTTTCATGTTAGCATTTAAGGACTTCCTGGTTCGTATCGGCTTCTGGCCTCCATTGGGAATGAATAGGGGCCAGTTTCAAATAAGCTCCGAGTGCAAGCACGCACTTAGCGAACCCCTGCAAACTGTCGAGGGTGTTAAAAATAGGCTGTAGGTATGACATGGTTGATCATTTTGTGTCAAACTTCGACATAAATACGATGTTGCGTCCATATGCTAAACCCGGAAACTTTTGGCGACTACAGAAGCGGCGCCTGTATCTAACGTCATGTACGTGCGGAGGGTTGTACCCATGGCAACCAAAGGAAAGCATGTAGTTCGGAAGTTTTAATGATCAGAAAGGGGTTAGCAATATTGAATTAAAATCGTCATGATTTAACATGTGAATACACCAACATGATGATACGATCCGTTCCACTAATGAGAAAGGGATGCGGGGACACGCTAATGTTCGTTGTTGGCGTGCAACTTATATTTTTGCCAAACCTGAATCTCTATGGCGTGTTGCAATGTAAAAAAATCGCCATAGAACCGGAAGTCCAAACGCCGCATACAAGTTGACGTCAACGCTGAAGAACTCTATTCAGGTTACTTTTTACATTTCTTTACTGAGAAAACTGTTATTACCTGACTGAGTTGGAGCCATGGCAGGTATCTTGGTGCCCGCAGCATGAGGCCTTGCTCCGGGAGCCTGGGAGGACAAATACAAGAATATGTTTCCAGAACAAAACAGCAATAACAAGGAAGTGGAACATGCTCCGCAAGCATCAGGAAGGACGTTATTTTGGCTGGTTAAAAATGCAGAGGGGAGGAAGAGACTGTAGCCTTATGTTGATGCTTGACTACAAAATGTAAATGCAGTGGGATTGTGGGGTTAAGTCGAGACAAGGGCTACAATCTTTGGGGTGAGTTGGACAAAGCATTCCAAAAGAGGTTCTACGTCTTTGAGGGGTTTAGTGGATGTTCACGCGAAGCAAGGGAAATAATGTGCACCTGTTCCGTAGCGACTTGTAATTAAATGTAATTACTGTCAACTGTGTGTAGGCTATTCAAAGCAATGGCTCACTGACATCGTACAATGTAGCCTATATGGATTTAAAAGCCTACTGTAAGTTATTTTGATGACTACTCAGACTTTTACTCGTGAACTAACAGTGCCAAAATTTTACAATAACAAGGTGGCAATCCCTTTGAATTTTGTTTAGGTCAGTAAAACATGCACCACAATTGGCATCATTCCCTATCACTCTATTTAGGGAATGCTAAGTCTTATAGGGTGACCAGACGTCCCGGTTTGACCGGGACAGTCCCGGTTTGGAGTTTTGTGTCCCAGGTCCCGAGCAAACCCTCTCGGGACACAAATATGTCCCGGTTTTGGCCACCCACTACATTGCGCCATGTCTATCAGGGTAAATATATGGAAAAGATTACATGTTTACCTGCCACAATTAATGGCAGCCAGCGCTTGTATATAAAATCTGAAGTAGTCAGTTGCGATTTGTCATTCCTCCCTCTAAAATTGATTAGAATGCAGGAAATGGCATCTAAAAAATACAAATTTTCCTGGGGGAGGACCCCCAGACCCGCCCGCCAAATATTGTCCTTCAGTCACGCACGAAGTGTCCCGGTTTCGGACTACAAAAATCTGGTCACCCTATGCTAAGTCATGTTTCGCAAGTGGTCTAACTGTACAGCACTAAGTGAGACAGTTCGCATCTTTCCCAACAACTCTAGCTGGGGAGTGCTAAGTAGGTTAGCATGTTGTCTCCCTAGCACCTATAGCCCTAGCATTAGCATTGGTCCCCCATTGCGCTACTGTAGATGGGGGAGTGCTATGCTAAGCAGGCGCGTGCTAACTGTAGGCAGGCACTTCTGTACTCACCGGAGGCCTGCCGGCTCGTGCAGACCCTGATACGGGGGGCTTAGAGGGGGATGGGGCCGACTTGGAGGGGGATGAGGATGACAGTGGCCTGGATGAGGGAGCTTTAGGAGTCCTGGAAGTGGCTGCGGACAGCCGGGATGAGGCTGCGGACAGCCGGGATGAGGTTGAGCTTGTTGATGCTCTCGATGGGGTAAGGGATGGCCTGGAGTGGACTGGGGTGGTCTTGGAGGGAGTTCTGGGGGTTCTGGAGGGGGCTGTAGGGGTCTTGGATGGGGCTGCAGTCCCCCGATTTGTGACAGGGGTCTGGGACTGGGCTTGGGCCAGGGGCCTTCTTTTGAGGGGCTGGGGGCCTGTGATGGGTGGCTTTCTTTGGGAAGAGGGCCTAGCTGCTTTGGTCTGGGGCGTTCGGGTGGCCTTAGGAGGCTGATGTTGAGTGGAGAGTGCAGAGTTCAGGGGGTTGAAAGAAAAAAGTGGTGAACATAAAAGACTGAACACAAAGAAAGAGCAGAAGCAATGGCTACCAATGGAAAATGTACAGTATGTTAAGGAGTAGCTGTTGACGAGGGTTTCGACAGGTGTTCATTCAGACAGGTGTGCTGAGGTGAGGCTGTGATGCTTGCGCAAATATGTATGGGGAACATCAGTGATTTACTTTCAATTCGGAATGGCAAAAAGTGGGAAGAAAGGAAACACAAAGAACACAAAGTGAGAAGAAAGGAAAAAAGAAAAAAGGAAGGGAGGAAAAAAACACCTACCCTCTTCTCGGCATCACTGTCAGTCTTGGGTTGAGCTAGGGAGGAGAAAGGGACACGGTGCATTTAGAGAATCAACTGTGTCTCACATGAGAAGCCAATGCGATAGAGAAGAGAAAACGATTAGATAACAATTCATCGTGCCTTTGTAATTAATTAAGCTTTGCCCTCCCTCTACGGATAAATCGTAATCTTGATTACTGAGATAAAATATTAGTCTACAGTAATACCTTAAATGTAAGCCTTGTCAAGAACATGCTGATGCTGCCTGTGTGTTTGTCTGTGCGTGTGTTTGGGCATTCGAGTAGATGGTTGTGTTTGTGCATTTCTATACTAGCGCATATGCACGCAAGCACACAAGTGTATTTAGACTAAGACAGTAGTAATCCCCTCCACAATGGTGCTATGACACACAAACTCACACAAACAGTGCTTGCATGCACAGTGACATGCAAACGGGAGTTATGGTGGAAACATGGCCAGCAAAATACTGGATTGAATCCTCAAACTCAAAATAAATAAACACATAAACAAACAAACAAACAAATAAATAAATAAGGGGGCTGCAAGACCAGGACAAGACGAGAATAAAATCTGACGATCTGATGATGAGAGAACCAGGCAGAGAAAAAAACGCAGCGGAAAAAAGAAGAAAAAAAAGCAATTTGGCCTTTGCCATAACCCTGCACTGATTTCCAGGGTGCAGATTAAATAGAGCAGTTCAAGATAAAGAGGAGAGTGCTTCATAGCTAGCTTAGCATCGGGCCGGCCAGCATTGTAACAAAAACAAGTGTGGTGGTGAAGAAGAAGAAGAAGAAGAGGAAAAAATTATAAACGGGACACAGCTAGGCTGTTTGACGAGAGAGGACGGGAGGTGGGGCGGAGGGAGGGACGGGCGGAAGTAAGGAGGAAGAGAGGGAGGAGTGGATGAGTAGATCGGAGGAGGAGGGAGGGAATAAGGAAGGAAGGAAGTAGGAAGAGAGGGCGAAGAGGGTGGGTGGCAGGCTTGACGGGCGGGAGAGGGCGGAGGTAGGTGGGTGGGTGGGGATTGAGCGAAAAGGCGTTTGGTTTGGTGACGAGCGTTTTAACACAACAACAGACCTTTGAACTGGGCAACGGGGACGTATGATTTTCTGGCGGGAGAGCCATGCGACAAAGCTCTTCTCAGGAGAGGAGATGCCGATCCGGACCCACAACCAGATCCTGTGTCTTGGCTCTCAAGGCTCCTCCAGCCATCCCTCTGGCCAACAGGCCTTCTGTCCATTTCCCAGTCACCCAGAGTATCTGATTGCATGGCTGAACCATCAAAGCCTTCTCCATCATCACTATCCACCACCTCCCCACCATCATCATTATCTCCACCCTCATCATGATGCTGGTACTGGGAACCGTTCAGCTGGGCCCGGATGATCTCCGCTCTCTCCGCGGCGGACACCAGGGAGGGGGAGCCGGGGGGGTACTCTGGGGTGGGAGGCGGAGATGGGAAACTGCTGGGTTCAAATCCCTGCAGCTGTTCCCCCCAGGGAGCCGCGGCGTTCCCGCCGGAGCTGGGAGCCTCGGAAGGACTTACGTGAGGATTAGGCACTGATCTCCGCTCACTGTCTGAGGAGACCTGACATGCCCCATATGGCGGCGCCGTCGGTGGTGCTGTCACTCCACCCTGCTGCGTCTCCTCCTCTTCCTCCTCCTCCTCTTGCTCCTCGTGAGCAAACAGCCTTCGATCAGCATCAGCAACACCGCCGGGAGGGGTGGCAGCAGCAGCGGCGGCAGTAGAGGCGATGATGATGGGAGCAGACGGCAAGGTAGTAGAAGACGTTCCCCCTAGAAGATCCTCTACTTGCAACTGAGTCTCTCCGACGGAGGTCAGGTCCTCCAGGGCAGAGCTGCGGACGAGGAAGGCAGAGGGCGGTTCACCCTCCAGGGACAGGCTTCGGGCACGGTCTGGGCTCATGGAGTGCGGGCGATGCAGGGGGTGATGAGGGTGAGCAGACGCGCTTCTTAGGATGTCCACTTCATCATTCTCTTCAGCGTGTTCTTCATCGTGGCTGGAAAAACGTTCCGGACCACCACCACCACCGGGAGTCAGGCCCCATACGCGTCCCAATTCAGGAGCGGAGGAGTGGGACACGGCGGTCGGCCTCACCCCCCCTGCTCCCCCTGCTCCCCCAGCTTCCTGTCCTCCACCTCCTACTCCTCCTCCTCCTTGGGGACCGCTTGAGGAAGAGTCTGTTTCTGTGACTGTGTGCCTCCCTCCTTCTTGTTCTCGTTCTCCAGCCAAGTCTGTCATCTCTGTGTGACTCTGCACTCCTCCTCCTGCTCCTCTCTCTTCAGCTCCGGATCTACTAATAACCATTGTTGGGCTCCCTCCAGAATGGAGTCCCAGGCCACTGGGATCCTCTGGGTGTTCTCGAAAAGGGTAGAATCATTGTGAAACTCTTATCGGGTTTGTTATTATTATTATTATTATGATTATCATGATTATTACAACAGTGAATCTTCATAGTTGAAGAAGAGCAGCTGTAAGTGCAAGATTTTGAATTTGGTCAGGAGTTTAAAACTTGTTGTTGAGAAGCAGACACTCCTGACTGTTGTATAAAATGCTTGATTGTTTTATGTTTTTTTAGTAAACAGGAAATGACATGGGAGACATCCTAACTAGCATTGAAGACGTGGTTGCTGATTGAAAAGAACGTCCAGAAGAAGGAAAATAAGGAGATAGGAGGAGGACATAGTCCCCTAAACAGAACGAAGGCCCAAACGGAAAGAAAGTACCAATGCAGCGCAATGACTTGCTGGCATCAAGATCATAATCATAATCAAACCAAAGGTGTCAATACGTAACTGCATGAATACCAGGAAATATTCAACTGAGGGAATGAAAAGAAAATTAGAAGAGATAAAAACTCATTGGAGAACAAACCAAATGGATCCATGTTTCTTGACGTAATGACATGACATGAACACATGATGCACGCACATGATGAATGATGATGAGGGGGTGGATGACATTGCAATATGATAAGGGCAACCAAGGAGGCATGTTGTGTGCTGTGAAATTACTGAGAAAAAAGCCCATATTATTGTGCTTGAAACATACAGTAATGTAGTTTGACCCACAAACGTGTTGTTAATATATTGATTCTGACTGAAGTGAATGTGTGCAGTGTTTTAGAGAAGTGAATTCATCATATACTTTATTTACCTGTTGGAGAAGCCATATTGTCTCCGCCTGCTGCAGAAAACAAACAAACAAAAAACAAAGGCAATATGTTAAAAAAAAGTATGGTGCAGACAACAGTAATGAGGAAAGCAGGGAGGGGTTGGGTTGCATGAAAAAATGAGCAAATATTAGCTACGCATACTCCATACCACTGTCTATGCAAAGCACAGAGTGTTCTTCAACACACACAAGCAAACAAACACACAGTAGAAGCCAAGCAAATAAAAAATGTGTATTATCAAACATTGCGAACCACTCTGTGATTGGCTGAGAGCCAAGAGAAAGGAGCAGGAATGTTGTTGTTTCTGGATTCACTGCTTCCTGATCATAGTACAGCTATCATAGATTGTCTAATGGACTACATGTATCCTTGACGCAATTATGAGGTAGTAGTAGAGATACGTAATGAATGCTGAGATTAACTTTGTTTATTGCAAAGGAAAGAACTGACACTCGTATAAATTCTCGGAAGAAATATTTCATTGGTGCTGGCATTTCGGTGAAGTATTTCTTTGGTAACTGGCAGTGCTGTGGTATCATAAAGTGAACAGCCTTTGGTAGCATAACATGAAAATCAATGGTGAGAGAGAATTTTCGATAACAAAACCTGAAACAAAAATTATTCAAAAATAAGTTCAGAAGATGGAGTTAGCCCGTTAAACACATAAATCCTTAGCGTCATTACAATGTTAAACATAACAAATAAGGAATAAAAGCATAAAATATCAAGGTCGTGTAAAATATGGCCAGAGGGGTAAGGATCGTAAAGGAGATCTGGCCCTGACTGTGCTGGGATCAGTGCCAGACCTCTTAGGATGAGCTGCGAGGTAAGCAAAAAGTCACCACACACACGCACGCACGCACGCACGCACGCACGCACACACACACACACACACACACACACACACCACTATTGCTGTCTCTATCGCTACCTCTATCTTGTCAGCATTTCACTCAAGTGTTTCTGGCCCAAGCAAAGCATAGGGGAGGCAACACTGCAGTGTTTTTATTTCAGCTAATTCATACCGCACTCCTCCTCCTGGACAGAGGGGGCGATCACAGCTTCAGTGAGCTCAGACACTGACACCTGTACGTCTTCTTCACATTCTGCTGCCCCTGCTGCTACAAGCTCCTGGGAGTCCACTGTGAAAGAAATGCTTCATTAGATGAGAGAAAGCGGTGTGTGTCGGTGTGTCTGTGTGCGTGTGTGTGTTTGCGTGTGTGCGTGCGTGTGCATCTGTGTGTCTGTTACATGAGTTATGAAGATGTGTAATGCACTGCACACGTGCACAGGGAGTTTAGGCTAGATGCTAAAAGGGAACTCCTGTATGCCACGAGGTAGCCTATAGCGATATAAGCAGCAGACCAAAACAAAGCCAATTTGGAACAACACCCTTAGAATAAACTGAAAGCGAAACTGAAAGAGCGGTTAGTATCGGCGGAGGGGATGGGAGACATTCAAAGGGAAAAGCATACAATTCAAAAGCAAACCACAAAGCTGTTTGGAACTCAAATGGCACACATTACACAAAGAAACATACAGTAGGTTCAAATTAAACTTCAAAGTTCAACAAAACAAAACAAGTTTACTCTATAAGGCACACTGCAAATATAAGCGGGGATCTCATATGTACAGGAATAGAAGGTCAAGCAAGCCATTCTCAAGTCAGCTATAGAGAAAGGTTTGGTATGGACAATCGTACCCGATTCCCCATCCTCGGTAGAGTGGAGGCTCTGAACCTCGGCAATGCCAGATGGACATGCCAGACTTTCATCCGCCGGCTCATCCTCGGCTTGCTCTAGATTCTCTGCTTTTAAAAATAAACCAATGTAATTACCAATGAAACAGTCAATGGAATAATAAAATAGTCACGCAAAGAGTAAGACTAACTACTGTATGATCCATGTTGCAAAGTGCTAAAAAGATACATTAATGTGGTGAGAAATTATGATTGTGATCCATACAGGTAAGGCAGGCAACCGTACCAAGTTCCCCCTCCACGCCAGAGATGGCGCTGTCTGCCCCAATGGGCTCAGGTGGTGGTGCTAGTTCTTCTGTGCTGGTTTCCACTGAGGGACAAAATGTTTTAGTTTGATAATTAATGTGTAAGTCAACAAGGAAGGATGGTTATGTAACTTCTAACAGCCAAATGAAATGCTTCATTTCAAATTCATAAAACGTTGTCATTCATTTCACTACAGGTCAAAGCATTCAGCTGAAATGAATCCATAGTAGCATAGCCGCACTATGGGGACAAAACAACAGAAAGAAACACACTAACACACCAGAAGCACACTGTCGTACTGGACCCTGTTTCTCAAGTGAATCATTGCTAACCAGTTAGCAACTTGGTAGGTTGCCAATGGGAAATTGCATTGTAGAAAATTAAGTTGCTAAATTATTTAGTAATGATGCCGCTGTCAAGAAATGCACATCTGCAAAACAAACAATTTAACAACAAACAATTCCCATATTGCCAATGCATTACGAGTCCAGCAAGCAGCTCACATTAATCCAAAGGGTAACAAAATCAACTATAAACATGCCAGTAAAGGCTACTGATCTAAGTCAAAATGCAGAGTATTTTTCAGCAAAGCAATATAAAAAACAAAAAACAAAAGACCTCATTGCGAGGAGGGCCTATGTAGAAGTGAAGCCACAGCCAAGGCTAAAAGCCAATCCAAACTCAAGTTTGGACAATCGTACCAAGTTCCCCCTCCACGCCAGAGATGGCGCTGTCTGCCCCAATGGGCTCAGGTGGTGGTGCTAGTTCTTCTGTGCTGAATTCCGCTGGGGGACAAAATGTTTTAGTTTGATGATTAATGTGTAAGTCAACAAGGAAGGTTATGTAACTTCTAACATTTCAAATTTATAAAACATCATTCATTTCACTACAAATCAAAGCATTCAGCTGAAATGAATCCATAGTAGCATAGCCGCACTATGGGGACAAAACAACAGAAAGAAACACACTAACACACCAGAAGCACACTGTCGTACTGGACCCTGTTTCTCAAGTGAATCATTGCTAACCAGTTAGCAACTTGGTAGGTTGCCAATGGGAAATTCCATTGCAGAAAATTAAGTTGCTAACTTGTGCCACTTTTCCACTGCCGGTTTTCTGATAGGCCTACAGCTCGATTTAGCATGACTCGGGCGCCACTTTTTGCTTTTCGAATAGACATGACACAGCTCAATCGTATAGCAAAAAGTGGTGGCCGAGTCGCGCTGTGTCGAGCTGTAGGCCAACGAGGAAACGGGCAGTGGAAAGAGGCATACCGGTAAGTTAGCAATGACGCTATCAAGAAACGCACATCTGCAAAACAAACAAATTAACAACAAAAAATTCCCATATTGCAAATACATTATGAGTCCAGCAAGCCGCTCACATTAATCCATAGTGTAACAAAATCTATAAACATACCAGTATGGGCTACTGATCTAAGTCAAAGTGCAGAGTATTTTCCAGCAAAGCAATATAAAAAACAGAAGACCTCATTGCGAGGAGGGTCTATTTAAAAGTCAAGGTGCAGCCAAGGCAAGTTTGGACACTCGTACCAGATTCACCCTCCACACCAAAGATAGCGCTGTCAGCCTCAGTGGGCTGAGGTGGTGGTGCTAGTTCTTCTTCTTGAACATCCTCGCTGATTTCTGGGCTTTCTTCTACGGAGTACATGATGTTTTAGTTTGATGATGAGGAAGGGTGTTCATGGAACTTCTAACAATCGAACTAAATGTTTAATTTTCAACTTCATTCATTTGAACTACAAATAAAACCATTAATCTGAAACGAATCCAGCCTGTGCACAGTCTATGCACTGTGAGGAGAAGGCAACAGAAACATACACCAACACAGCAGAAACACACTGTGGTGCATTGCAGCAAGGGGCAAAGAGTAGCCAAGTCTACTATAAACCGAGGTGTCAAAAGTAAAAGTAAAAGTAAAAAAAGAAGAAGCACAGTTTTCCTTCAACACAAGTCACTTATTTGAGTGACCAGTAGACCCATGTACTTGTCTTACAATCATCTAACTCTGCACAAGTTGGATCAATGTTTGGGTGGGTCCTTGTTAGGTTTTCAGTGTATTTCAGTAACGACACAGTCTATCCATCTCATTAAGTACAAGGGAGGAAATGGTGTAACATGCCATGAGCTAATGTTGTAATTACACCACAAAAGTACTTTTACTTTACTTTTGACACCTCTGACTATAAACATCCCATTTCCATACAGATAGATCTACAGTCTGGCGTAGTCAAAACACAGAACACAGCAACATCAAACAAAAGACTTCACTGCAAGGAAAAGGCCTCACTGCCTACATAAAAGTCAAGCTCAAGCCGAGGCTATAGAGGCAACCATACAACTTATCAACACTACCACATTCTCCCTCCATACCAGAGATGGCGCTGTCAGCCACAGTGGGCTGAGGTGGTGGTGCTAGCTCCTCTCCTTGAGCATCCTCGCTGGTTTCTGGGCTTTCTTCTACGGAGTACATGATGTTTTAGTTTGATGATGAGGAAGGGTGTTCATGTGTAAATGTTTAATTTTCAACTTCATTCATTTTTAACTGCGAATCAAAGCATTCATCTGAAACGAATTCATAGCAGCCTGTGCACAGTCTATATGCACTATGAGGAGAAGGCAACAGAAACATACACCAACACAGCAGAAACACAGTGGTGCATGTACATTCCAGCAAGCGGCAAAGGGTAGCGAACTCTATTATAAACATACCATTTCCACACAGATAGATCTAGTGTGGCGTAGTCAAAACACAGAACACTGTCCAGTAAAGCAACATCAAACAAAAGACTTCACTGCAAGGAAAAGGCCTCACTGCCTACATAAAAGTCAAGCTCAAGCCGAGGCTATAGAGGCAACCATACAACTTATCAACACTACCACATTCTTCCTCCATACCAGAGATGCCGCTGTCAGCCACAGTGAGCTGAGGTGGTGGTGCTAGCTCCTCTCCTTGAGCATCCTCGCTGGTAACCGGACTTTCTTCTAAAGGGGTACATGTTTTACTTTGATAATTGATACGTTTATGAAGAAGAAAGTAATGTGACATCTAAGAAGCTTCTCTTATATAAACGATTTGGCATTCATTCCCTCAGAAAAAGTAGCATACTTTTTTAAAAGAAAATGAAAGCAAATCCTAATGCAGTCTGTGCATTATGGGGACAGTGCAGTTGAAACACATACTAATATAGAAGTACACTGAGGTTAAGAAACAAACAAGCAAAAAACAAATACTGTAAATAAAAAGGGGAGGGGGATGGTAATAATGACCACAAATGAGCAAGACTATAGCTCAACAAGCCCATACACGCAGTTTCAAAAAGGTGTGGGGTGAATCATTTACAATGACACCAGTACATCTCTATACACATTTATCTTTTGTTCAGTAAAACTACAGGGTCATTTTCAAACAAAAAGCAATATCAAACAAAACAGCCTCATCTGCCAGGCAAGCCTACTGTACTGTAGGCCTACAGTAAATGCCAAGCTGTTGCCAAGGCAAAAAGGTAGGTGTCATTACCAGTGGACACCTCCTGGCCAGAGGGGGCGCTGTGGGTTTCCTTTAGCTCAGGCTCAGCCACAGCCTCAGTCTCAGCCTCAGCCACAGACACAGCGGTTCCATCCTTTCTCTCCTCTGACACGGCCTCCTCAGACTCCGCTGTAATCCAGCCAACCAGTCGATGTTAGAGACAAACAGAGGGCATGTAATGGACTAGATTTGAGATAGACTCCGTGTGAGGAAATTAGACAGCCTTGGATGATAAGACGGCCATTTTACAAACGTTTATTGGCCCATAATACCACATTACAGCCTGATGACCTAAAGTACCTGCTATAATGAGATGTTGGGCGGAGGAAACAAGGCTTATTAGATTACTTCCGGATGACTAGAATGCTTCAAACACAAAACTCCCTTGGGAGTGAAAGTGACTTGGACGGGCCTCTTGTGTAAGCCATCGCTATAAGACTCTCCTGCAATAGGCTTATGTAACATGCTGCCTGCCGGCCTTGCCTCCCTGTGTCATCGTGACCTCATTCCCTTCCCTTGCCTCCACTGGCTACCGTGAGAGGCTGGCAGCAGTGTCCACACGCAGCAGCAGGACATGACCGTGCCTCACCACTCCCAGAATAACATCACCGTGCTTCATTTGTAAACACTGATGGTGGACTGCCGTGTGAGTTAACTAGAGCCATCCAAACAGGGACTTAGCTAAGACGCTAAGATAAGCCCAGAGGAGTTTGTAAACATACATAGTTAACCTTTGACTCTTTTCACAGCCTTGTACAATATCTGTTTAAACGATTATGGTTCTTAATGGAGCTAAATCCATCAAGTGATTGTGGTTTCCAGTTAAAATGGTCCGAAGCTATTGGATAAGACGGGACACATTTTGGGCTGGGCCAAAGAATAACTTTTTTTTCATATTTTCTGGTTTCAGAACTCCTCTATGGCTATGCATAGTGCATCTTTGCAAGGGCTGACCATGCAACAATAGAGAGAGAATGAGATCATAGGCTTGAGAAACAATGACATTTTTTAATATACATGTTTTTTTTTTTTGAAGAAGAAGAAGAATAGTTGAAAGTAATGGAATAAAAATGTGTCTAACACCTTTAGCTGACACATGCTTTCATACAACACAATCTCTCCATTCAAAAAACTTGTGGCTTAAGAAATATAGCCTACTCTATTATGGTACTTTCACAGATTACCAGTGAAATCCATTTACGTAGGCTACTGTATTTATATCTATGCACACCAACCAGGACTTGCTCAACTCCACTTCACTACATTACATCAACTTTAACACAAACATCAATACACAACACAAGCTCACTAGCTAACGCTCCTAGCCTAGCCTAGCCACTACTAGCTCCTCTAGTCTACTCCTTAGCATACTCACTGTCGTCTGAGATGTCCACACACATGCCGTTCTCTTCAGGAGGCGTGAGAGGGTCGTTTTGGGCAGCGGGCGGTGTGCGCTGATGGAGGTGGAGGGTGAGAGAGAGGGCGAAGGGGCTGAACGAGTGCACTAGCGAGGGCTGTAGACTGGGGAACGCTAGGCTACGCACTACCAGGGGCCACAGGGGCGATCGAGAGAGAGAGACAGAGAGAGGGAAAAATAGAGAGATGTAGAGATGGTGGTGTTTGTTGGGGGCGAGGGTGGGGTTGGGGGGGATGAGACAAAGAGTGTTAGTGGTGGTGTTATTGTGGTGAGTGAGGGTGGTGCTTGAGAGGGGGTGGTTACAACAGACTGGTGTGGTGGTGGTGTTGGTGGTGGATGTTTTTTTTTTTGGTGGTGGGTTTGTTGGGTCGTGGGGATGAAAGCGTGTTAATGGTGATATTATTGTGGGGGGGGGTGGAGTTGTGGCATGGGCTTGTTGTAAGGGGGGGCATAATAGCAAGCAAGAGAGTGGTGTTGTGGTGGTACAGTGTTGTGTGGGTGTGTGTTTGTTGTGTGTGTGTGTGTGTGTGTGTGTGTGTGTGTGTGTGTGTGTGTGTGTGTGTGTGTGTGTGTGTGTGTGTGTGTGTGTGTGTGTGTGTGTGTGTGTGTGTGTGTGTGTGTGTGACAACGGCAGGAGAGTGTTTGTGTGGGGATGGGGGTTGGAGCTGTTGGTTTTTGTGTGTATGTGTGTGTGTGTGTGTGGGGGGGTGCCACAGTAGCAACAGAGTGGCGTTGTTCTTCATGAGGGTTGTGTGTGGGGTGGGGGGTAGTTGTGTGTATGTGTGCATGCATCTATATGTGTGTGTGTGTGTGTGCGCGTGTGCGTATATGCATCTGTATGTGTGTGTTTCCTTTCATTTACATTTGTTAACTTTGTGAAGCACATTGAGTTGCACCTGTGTATGAAATGCGCTATATAAATAAACTTGCCTTGCCTTGCCTTGCCTTGCCTTGTGTGTGTGTGTGTGTGTGTGTGTGTGTGTGTGTGTGTGTGTGTGTGTGTGGTGTGTGTGTGTGTGTGTGTGTGTGTGTGTGTGTGTGTGTGTGTGTGTGTGTGTGTGTGTGTGTGTGTGTGTGTGTAACAGAGGGAAGAGAGTGGTAGTGTGGGGATGAGGGTTGGTACTGTGGGGTGTGTGTGTGGAGGGGGATGTGACAGAGCAGCACCAGAGTGGCATTGGGGGGCTGGTTCTGTGTGTGTGTGTGTGTGTGTGTGTGTGTGTGTGTGTGTGTGTGTGTGTGTGTGTGTGTGTGTGTGTGTGTGTGTGTGTGTGTGTGTGTGTGTGTGTGTGTGTGTGTGTGTGTGTGTGTGTGTGTGTGTGTGTGTGTGTGTGTGTGTGTGTGTGTGTGGTGTGGTGGTGTGGTGGTGTGTGTGTGTGTGTGCGTGTGTGTGTGTGTGTGTGTGTGTGTGTGTGTGTGTGTGTGTGTGTGTGTGTGTGTGTGTGTGTGTGTGTGTGTGTGTGTGTGTGTGTGTGCGTGTGCGTGTGTGGTGCGGGGGCTGTGTGTGTGGTGCGGGGGCTGTGTGTGTGTGTATGTGTGTGTGGTGCAGGGGCTGTGTGTGTGTGTGTGTGTGTGTGTGTGTGTGTGTGTGTGTGTGTGTGTGTGTGGTGGTCTAGGCAGGAGAGAGGTCATGGAGGGATGAAGAGACAGCATTATGGCACTTGGGTCTCTCTGCATGCCAATGGGCGCGAGACAACGGCCGCCATTGTTGCGGACTTGGCACGGCGTCCGGGGTTCACTCTCGCTCTGCCACTCAGTACCACAACTCTGCACCCCCAGCCCCAGCCCCTGTCTTCCCATTTCCATCCCACATCCTCCTACTACACACACAACGTGTGTGTGTGTGTGTGTGTGTGCGCGCCCGCATGTGTGCATGTATGTCACACATGCATACATGCGCGTGCACACACACACAAACACTCTCTCTCTCTCTAACACACACACACACACACACACACACACACACACACACACACACACACACACACACACACACACACACACACACACACACACACACACACACACACACACACACACACACACACACACACACACACACACAGCATTTCCTTCACCCAACTCCCAATCCCCCTCAAAACCCCCGTCTTCCTATTCCATAAAACATCTATCCACCCACACCCTATTCATTGCCACCCTCTCCACTAACTCCCAATTCTCCTCCTTCCAGTCTCAAAACACCCCAAGAGAGTGCAAGTCTCAATAGAAGAACCCCACCCAGCCACCCAGCCACCCACTCATCTGCACCCACACAAAGACTGCTTTGGGGCTATTTTTAATAGCAAAACTTACTTGCCATTTCCTCTCTGCTCATATTTGGGGAAAACCCTCTCACACTGGACATTCTAAGACCCTCTCATGGGATGTTATGTTGCTATTAGTCAAACATTCTAGAATACCGACATTCCAGAAGCAAAATGGCCTCCTTTGGGAAGGTATTTGTTAGTTAGTGGTGTGAATGAATAATTTTGACATCCTACAGTAGGAGCTGCCATGATAATCTGTTGGAGATAAAACTGCATGACAGCCGACCCACACGAAATATCTGTGAGCTCCATTGGCGTCTGTGAATATTTCTGCAGAACAAAACCATTCCAAACACTGAAGTCAGAAACACTGACCAATATAATATAAATGCTAAAATAATTGCTAAATAAACTACCGGTAAAACTGAGTACAATTTATCTGAAAAATTGTGCAGGTAAATGGCTAATACAAGACTGACAGAGGTCCACAAACTTAAAATCCTTTAATTTTATATGCGCTCCATGGAAAAACAGGTCTTCTCAGATTCAATACAAACACTGAGTGACTAAATTCACACCTGGCCTATCTGGCCTGGCATTGAAGGAGCACTGTCTAGGATGGTAGCCAGAGTTGGTATTTCAACTATGCTACTCATTGAAACTATGCTGTCTACTGCCAAATTTCATCTTCTCATAAATATTTACTAAATAATGAACTAACATTTACTACTGTAATACAGTACGTTGTGCAGCTAAAATGTCTGGAAATGGAGAAGATCGCTCTTTTCATGTATGAAAACTGCAAATTTCCCAGTTTTACTGAATACTTAGGATTTGATGGTGATGCCAAGTATTCATGAAAAAGGTAACATTTGTGAATGGGCATCACAAATTCTAGAAACTATGAAAAATATTACAGAGTGCACCTTTAAAACTGAGTATAGAGTATGTTCATCAAAATGTGTAGAATTACCAGTGACTCCACAGGATTAACACAGCAAGTCTCAGCAAGTTTGATCCCAGCAGCGGCGGTCAGCCGTGTATTATCACACTTGCAGTAATATCTCTGAGTGAGCACTACAGTAGATGTCTGAGACGGCTAATCTGGCTGGCCTGTGTGTACCTCATTATCCTCCGCCAGTGTTCTACACACTCTGAAGGACATGCCGAGAAGAAAAAAGAGAGTCGGAGAGTCTTCAGACTCTAACATCTCTGAAGGAGTGAGTCTTTTCAAAAGAAAGCTGAGTACAAAAGTGGCCGGGTGGCTGAAAGGAACAGAGACATAGTAACAGCTCTGTCCCTGTCCCCCTCCCCCATCCTGTCCTGTATTCCGTCAATTCCCTGGGCCTGTGCTCTTTACAGCCAACTATTGACCAAAAAAAGAAAAAAAGGAAAGAAAAAAAGTCATTTCAAACGATTTAATGGTTTGCACACAGGGCCCAGCAGTCTATTGAAGTGACCGTATAGCATCTCTGAAAGATCGCCTTGTTTCACAGAGATGAATTGGTACCATGAGTGTGCTTGGGGTTGGAGGGATGGAATCCCGGCCCCAACCACCAGCCAAATGCTGGTGGGTAACAGATAAAGATAAAGATGTGTCAGATGTTTAAGTCAAATTAGGATTTTATACCACATAGCTGGTGAATTTGAGCGTTTATTTGTTAGTGTCTGGTAAAGGCTCAAAATCGAAAGCAAGTGCAGCATGGATGCCTTCGTTTTAAATTGCGTTACAGGTGCATAAGACAAGCCACAGACTCCAACCAAGATGCAGTATAGAATCGCATGCCCAGTGTGAGCCTGAGGTCCATGTGAGGAATGGACAGGGGTGGAAGGATGGTTTAATCGCCTCCTAATTTTCTTAAAGGCTTTTAGATGGGTGCTGAATCCCATAGCCCCCATGATTTAAATACATTTAAGAGGCTAAGGACTCCTGGACTTTGACTGATTTATTTGGGTAAGTAAATAAGTCAAAAGTGGCAAGTGTTGTCTTTCACCACCCAGCAGCTGCAGACTGCTTGAAGTCGATGCTTTAGCGTGTTTTTGTGCACTCAGATTTTGAATGGGCCTGAATGGAACGCATGAGTTCAAATAAGCCGGGCCACGCGGGAGAGATACAGGGATGACACAGATGCCTGGATTACAGCGTGCACTGCACTGCAGGAGCACAGCTGCAAAGCTGGGATTGAGCATGGCACAGCCGAGTCACGCATGTTGCATTTGCTTTATGTAAAAGAGATTAAAATGATAACGTCACACCGATTTTTCTCACGAGGGACAGTAAGAGCCACAAACCAGAGAAATGGACAGAGGAACCAGGAAATAATCAATAAAATCATAAATTGTAATTTATAATACACAACATACACATTCAAATGATTCAAGTGTGTTTCCCATGAATGTACAAGGGAGGAATATGTACAACATCTCAAGTATTCATGATGGGATGAACCTCCCCCACCCCAATTCAAATTGAGAACGGGGGGAAGGGACCCAACACTAAAGTCAATAAAACATGGGCAACAAGAATAATAACATCAGAACAATTACAATAGGGTCCTCCGCACCGCCGGTGCTCGGGCCCTAAAAATAATCACAGATTAAAATGTTCACGTTGTGTATCCCATTCATGTGATTACATGTGAAGCCTCTATTACATCTCAAATATTCCAAATGGTAGGAGCCTCATTCACCCCACAATACACCGGAAAACTAGGAAAATAGGGAAGGAAACGGAACTAGTCGATACAAATAATCAACACACATTAAAATGTTTATGAGGTGTGCCCCATACAATGTGGTGAGTGTACAAGTATTCCTGGTATAAACCCGGTATAAATCTGGTATATTCTTGTTATAAACATATAAACTAATTTTGCTCCACATCAAAACTGAGAAAGGAAGGGGAGGAACCAGAGTCAATAAAAGTAATAAACAAGGTTATCAATGAGGACACACATTTAACAGTTCATGGTGTATGAACCATATACACTGGCATTGTTGTGATTGGTATGATTGTCTCCGACACGTAAAACCAAGTCTCCAGATACTGTGACATACTGTAATACCAATAGCATGTAGAGTCATTCACCCCCACCGCAGTATCACCATCTAAGAACAACAAACTCATTTCACTGTTTATGCTGTGTGTCTTATATACATTGACATGGCTATGATTTGTTTCCACCATGTAAAACCAAATGTTACCAACAGAAGGAGGACCCATTCACCCCCACCACGGCATCAGCACCTAGCAGCAGCATATGAGCACTTGCTCACAGGAATGCATGGAAATCAAGGGGTTAATTGGACCAGATGATGCCCATCTGCTCGTGTTGAGAGCCGTGAAATCTAACACACTCATAAATCATCTGATATGTCCGTCAGTGATCCGGTGATACATAGCCTACATGGACTTCATTATTACTGTTTCAGTCCATTCAGTCGCCTGAGCATTTTCTAAAACAATCTCCATAATTTACTGTATGTAAATTAACTTCATGTAGTGGAATGCCTTGCCAAAGATTGCTGATGCAACCATCAGAATCATCAGCATTTATTTATTTCACATGTCCATCACAACTGTGTGATACATTAACTAATTTGTGGCCAATCAGACACTGAGATTCATTCTAGACCCATCTTCCACTTTCAGTAAAAACATGATGTGTAATAGTACCATACGGACCATACGGAGCACTGGTAAGGCAGCTAACTAAGCCGCAAGCTGAATCATCAGCATGTTTACTTGTGATGCAAGTCAGCACTGCTGTGCTCACAGCAGGGTCCTAAGGTCATCCGTGTGACCAGAATTTGTTTTACCTTAGCATGGTCTCTAAATTTAGTGTTAATCTATCCCAGGGCGTTTCAGTGGGGAAGAGAAAATAGCGGCGGTGGTCTTCTTTTGTGGTGGACCCCTCCCCCAAAGCCCTTCTTTTTTTTCTCCATGCTCGGGGATAAATCCAAGCTCGCACTCCATTGGCTGAGGCCTACTTAAAGGGCTTCCCCACGACACGGCAGCATGCTCACCTTTCATTGGACAGTCCCCTGGTCCCATGTGGCCGACGGCGACCCCGTTCTCCTTGTGGACCTGGTTGCCATGGTGATGGTCGTTGATGGTCATGCCGGCCAGGGAGGTTGCCATGGCGTCTGAGGAGTGGTAGTGAAGCCCGTCGCCGTGGCTGTTCGGCGAGGAACTCAGCAGGTCCTGGTGTTGAGGCTCCATAGCGATTCCACTAAAGGCTAGAGGTGGATGGAGAGAGAGAGAGAGAGAGAGAGAGAGAGAGAGAGAGAGAGAGAGAGAGAGAGAGAGAGAGAGAGAGAGAGAGAGAGAGAGAGAGAGAGAGAGAATGAATGAATGAATGATGGAGAGAAAACACATGACATGCAGAGAAAAATGGAGAAAAGAAACGAAACAGAGAAAGAAACAGAGAGACTGTCAGAAGAAAAAAAGAGACCTCCGCCCGGTAGAACAAAAGGGTTTTTTAAAAAAAGAGGCTGACATTGTTCTGGCAGCTAGAGGAATCACACAAAACAAAACAATGCCTCTTCCCCCTCCATCGAACATAAAAGAACAACCATTAGCAAAGAGAGGACATGCTGTGTTATTAAAAAGGCTAACGACGAGTTCAATTCTATCACACTGCAAACTAATGACAAGACTACCAATAACAACACCCCACACTATAACCTTACAAAACAACCAATGAATTCAAGACAGAACAAGTATGGTAAGCGAAAAAAAAAAAAAAAAAAGCCATTCAACACGAGGATGGGTTGTTCACAGAAACTTACTCCAGCCTCAACAGGAGATCCATAAAGCAGGTGTATGATAATCAAAGAAAACACTTCACCCTACAGCCTTCTGCCAGACGCCTGTCTATCAACATTAAATCATTCACTTTAGGATTTAAAAAAAAACCCCGGATATCCCCTTCTCAACGTCTCGTCTGTCTGTTCGCCTGTCCGTCCCGTGGCTAAATGTAAACAGGAACGACACACCGGTGAGAAGCTGTTTTATTTATACTACCTAACATGAGCATCGGGCATTAAGTTACAGCCACGTGGAGCAAAAATAGTCTCTGCACACCACTGACTCTCTCCCTCTGTCTCTCTCTCTGGCTTGCAGTCCCATGACCATGCACTCTGGAGTAGGTAGGTAGTACTAGTCACACTGAATAGAAGTAGGTTGTCACACTAACATGGGCTCTTTAGTAATACATTATGACTTGCTCATTTCCATTCTGATAACAACAGAATCTTTTTGAGACCTCGTAACTACTTCGTAGTCACCCCCCCCATTTCTTCAAGGCTGGATGGGTTATCCTGTTGGAGCCGGAACATACATAGGTCTTACACTGACAAAGCTCCTGCGTGTGGAGACCACATTATGCCATTACATGTACCCCAAGGGTACCAGAAGCACTAAGCAATCATTTTTGCCACACAATGGGGGTGGTGCCATTACGTTACATAACGTTGCATGTGCAAAATCATGATTGCAAACGTGCATCCACCTCAGCCAAAGAATTCAAAGTGAAACTAGAGAAATGATTTGGAACTTGTCAGAGTCAAATTTCAGTTCCGTTCCGTTGAACTTTGCACTATGCGAAATTCTCCAGACCTTCTTGCCTGTTCTAAATTCAACTCAACTCAAAATCAAGAACATTTTAGGTCAGATTTCAGTTCAGGTGTGAATATTGTTTGCACACAGTCCTAGTGAAGTTTAGTCCTCATAAATGAAGCTATTTGACACAATTGGCCCTGTCAGTCAAGCGTTGACCTGTCCCCTAGATCATTAGCACTGCATAAATATGGACCCAGACCAGAGATGCGTACGTGTGTGTGTGTGTGTGTGTGTGTGTGTGTGTGTGTGTGTGTGTGTGTGTGTGTGTGTCTGTGTGTCTGTGTCTGTGTCTGTGTGTGTGTCTGTGTCTGTGTCTGTTTGTGTGTACTCTGTATAGCCTACTGTATGTGTACAGTATGTCTCTCTCTTTTGCTCTCTCTCTCTCTCTCTCTCTCTCTCTCTCTCTCTCTCTCTCTCTCTCTCTCTCTCTCTCTCTCTCTCTCTCTCTCTCTCTTTGCGTTTACAGTTTTTCTTGATTGCTTCCACACAATTTCTGGAACTTCACACACAATTCTCGGAACTTCTCACCCATTTCCCAACTCCCCTAACCAATGTCACTGAACACTAAACACAATTCCTTCTTTACACTCATATTTCACTTTTAAAACACACTCTTTTCAAACCACTACACACAATTATCTGGATTACACACAATATTCATGAAGGATATCCCTGGTTGCCGCATTGAACACACTGTCATTCAAATTTAAAAAATCAACCGCCATACTATGTTCACTTCCTCATCACATGGGCTCTCCTCATACCGGTTTACAATCTGAAATCATCACCCCATAAGAACACACATTGCATGTGATATTGATGAAAACATGAGTGGATGCAGTGAGAAAACACATTTGTTTAATTTTTGATCTCCAAAATATGTTATACAGGAGATCACTTTCATGTGGTTACCCAATATTTTACAATAAATTAGTGATTTTTTTTTCAAATGTCAGAAAAATATGTAAAATATACACACATCTGTGTACTCCAAGTCTAAAAATAATATTTCAGTATTTTACTGCAGAAAAATACCCTCTTTAATAAGAACACTGAAGAAAATAAGTTTATACTGTGTGTCAAGTTGAGTATAGAGTTTTACCGTGTGCATATTACTGTTCAATGGTTCACATAAGAGTGTATTGCAATGACTGCTTGTGTGTGTCATTTGAGAACAAAATGACCTTTTTAGAAGAGAGTACATTGTTTTGAGACAAGACGTGCATTTTTCAGAGGTAGTGAAGAGTTTTGCCCGTTGTGTGTGAGGTTTGGAGATTTGTGTATAGAGTTTTGAGAATTTGAGAACTGATTCCGAAAATTGTGTGTAAGCAATCGAGAAAAACTGTGTAATTTTGTGCATGCCAAAAAGCCTTTTGCCCCTTTGCTACAGCACTGTCCCTTTAACTCAAGTCTGATAATATTAGACCGTCACTGTATGAAGGACTATCAGACACAGGGGGAGGAGAGGAGAGGAGAGGAGAGGGAGAAGAGAAGGGAAGAGAAGGGAAGAAAAGAGGAGAGAGAGGAGAGGAGAGGAGAGGAGAGGAGAGGAGAGGAGAGGAGAGGAGAGGAGAGGAAAGGAGAGGAGAGGAGAGATGAGGGAGAAGAGAAGAGAAGAGAAGAGAAGAGAAGAGAAGAGAAGAGAAGAGAAGAGAAGAGAAGAGAGGAGGAGAGAAGAGAAGAGAAGAGAAGAGAAGAGAAGAGAAGAGAAGAGAAGAGAAGAGAAGAGAGAGCGCTCTGAGTGAGTGAGTGAGTGAGTGAGTGAGTGAACTGGAGCAGAATGGGGATTGATTTAAATGCCAGAGGAGACTTACGGGAGCTTATCCCGTAACTCCTTTTTTTTCTCTCAGTTCTACATCAGCATCGGCAGTGTGGTGTGGTGTGTTGTGGTGTGCACTCCACTACATCCGCATCTTATCTTCAGAGCCAAACGTGAGTGTGTGGGGGGCCAAGAAGGTGTCCTTTTCAGCCAAAATGTTTCATGGCACTGGGGCTGTAACTAAGGGGTTCCCATGACCAAGCACTGAAGGATGATGACTAACAAACTACAAACACAACTAAACATACAATTAAGCTCTACGGCTTTCTAGTTTAATTTCCATTCTCACACAGATAGTCCGGGGGCCAAACACATAGTATGGGATAAGGAATCAGGCCAGGAATATTATTGAAGTTAGGTCTTCAAAGAGTTCGAAAAACAAAAACAAATCCTTTTCAGGAACACAAAATATCCTACCTGAATTAGTGCAATGAACTGATCACTAGCCTTCTTTTCTTTTTTCTTTTTTGTCTTCCATTCTTACGCATGACTGCACCTGCACCCGCACCTCACGTACACTTTAACCCTTTACATGCACCCCTCATGTACACTTTAACCCTTAACACGCAGCCCACACACGGGCGGAGGGATGTACACCAACACACACACACGCACACACAAACACACGCACGCACGCACGCACACACACACACACACACACACACACACACACACACACACACACACACACACACAACCACAAACACATATACTGTACATACAGTGTAACCGCACCCACCCCTGCACATTGGTGGATGGATGCACGCACACACACCTACATGAACACATGAACAAACGTATACAGCACACCATACAGTGCAACCACACAAACACCCGCACATGGGTGAATGGATGCACGCACAAACACCCACATGAGCAAATTCATACAGCACAACATACAGTGCAACCACACCCACACCCTCAGCACGGGTGCACTGATGCATACAAACACACCTACCGGTACACACACACACACACACACACACACACACACACACACACACACACACACACACACACACACACACACACACACACACACACACACACACACACACACACACACACACACACACACACACGCATGTAAACAGACACACACGCTGTGCATACAACCACACCCATACCCTGCATATGGGCAGACAGATGCATATACACACCCACAGATGGATGCACACACAAGCGTGTGCACGCCTGCACGCGTGCACACCCTCACACAGGCACACGCACGCACGCACGCACACACACACACACACACACACACACACACACACACACACACACACACACACACACACACACACACACACACACACACACACACACACACACACACACACACAACCCTTGCACCTGGAAGGATAGATGCATGCACGCAAGCAAGCAAGAATTCGCACACACATGCACACGCACACAGACACAGACACAGACACAGACACACACACACACACACACACACACACACACACACACACACACACACACACACACACACACACACACACACACACACACACACACACATACACACCCTCAGGCAATAATGTTAATTGCTCCACCTCAGTCTCTCCCAGTGAAGTGCAGTGCAGTGCAGTGCAGTACGCCGCAAACCACTTCTCTCCAAGCCTTGGCTTGCACAGCCACTTTAGTCTAGAGTTGATGAGGATGCCTTGTAAGAATGATGAGGATGCCTTGTAAGGATTATTCAGTGGGAAACATTTCCAAGGCCTTGCACAGCGTCGCCACTTCATAGTTAATGTGGCCACCTTAGAAAACCGACACCTCCCACCTGGCCAAGGCTGTCTTACCCCTACGTAATACATACTGTAATATCTTGGGATTATTTACACAACATTGTAGAAGCTAGTCTTTGCAATGATGACAGTAACTTCTCTCTCTCTCTGACAGGGGGAGCTTTATAACATCACCCAAGGCCCCTCCGGACTAAATTTTTCTGAGGCCGTTCCGTACCTGTAATGTAGCGTATGATTCAAACCGTTTATCATTTTATTAATAATTATGAGGTCCCCGTTTGGCATGTGTCCCAAGGCTTCAGCCCACCCAAGGCTCTCCTTAGCTGAACTGCACCCTTAAAGCACTTCTGTCTCTGATACCGTTTAGGCCTCCAAACTACCTACAAGGACTAAGAAATATTCCGCGGGAAACATTCCCAAGCCTAGGCTACAGTTCAGTATACTGCACTTCAAAGCCAAAGTGCATTCACTACATATTTTGTCAAAATTAAGTTTCGACTGAAAATGGCCATCATTGCACCTCCTTTATCTTGTGACAAAGCCTTATGGTCCAAATGTCTCCTGTTTTAGGGATATTGCTTTATCAGATTTGTATTAACTACTATACATGGTTTTTGTTGTTGTTTATAAACACGGTGTTGTGAGGAGGGGCAAGACACTGGCAGCCAACCATGTGAGCTAATTTTTTGAACGACAGCGGTTTCCAACAATCAGAGGTTGAGTTGTGCGCAGCCAGGGTCGGGCAGCCAGGGGAAAACAAAAATTGAGACCCATGTACTGTATATCTAACAGAATACCATGGCTTTGAAGGCCTTTTGCCAGTTTCATTACTGCTTTTTGCCTTTGTAGGACGACAGTATACGCCACAGACCATTTCTTCCCATGCCTAGGCTTGTACTGCACCGCCACTCCACTCCACAGCTGTGTCAAGTACATGGAGGTCCTCATTCCTGCACCGACTTGAGAATACCTTCCTGGGGTGGAGTCGAGTCACCCCGTCTTTCCGTCTTTCTGTCTTTTTTTCTCTCTCACCCTTCAGCCTGTTCTGTCCTTTAAAACCAACCGCTGTGGGGAATGCAGGGATGCCAGGCTGTCTGTCTGTCTGTCTGTCTGTCTGTCTGTCCTGTCAATATAACCTCCCCGTCAAGCTGAGTGACAAACTGCCCCTGGATCAATGGTTTGTTGCAGTAAATCAGTGTTAATTCAACAATTAGAGAGTACTCTGGGACCAAATACACTCTAGGAGAGATTGATAAGTGTTAATGAACTTCAAAAATAAAGTTTAATTTTACTATGGAGAGTTAGATGAAGGATTAGTGTTTGGCTAGGGCTACAGTATATTAGCAGACTATTGGTAGCAAATTTCGACAAAACGAAACGAAAAAAAAAATTATATACGTGTATATACTGTATATATTTTTAGGGCTTTTTGCCTTTATTTGATAGGACAGTTGGAGATGGTGACAGGAAGCGAGTGGGAGAGAGAGACAGGGGAGGATCTGCAAATGACCCAGGCCAGAATCGAACCCGAGTCGCCGCGTAGCAACCCAGTGCCCCACCACTAGGCCACGGCAGGGCCCAAAACAGCCCATTTTGACAGAGCACCGCTGTCAGGGATGTCGGAATGCAAGGCGATGCGTGGCAAGGCCAGGCAGAGCAAGGCAAGGACGCTCTAGGCTGCGTTTCTCCAACTCAAGCAGTGCCTGCACAGTACCTGCTGCCTGTCTGCCTGCCTGCCCTGCATTCCTTTTGGCATCCTGATTTGGACTGACATCTTCCACTTGACTTGACAGCAAATAGTGGGTGACTGGCCAAGGGGAATCGCAGGAGACTATCTGCCTTCTGAACACATTCTGCTGTGCTAAATCAACACTTAGAGAGACAAGTTTAACACTCTTCTAGTTGGTCTTACTCAACGTGTGTTGAAAAACCACGGACACTGCATGAAGCTCCTGCAACCATTGAAGGGCACCAGATCGGTGATGGCTCCTACATCACAGCAGTAGTGGTGTAACAGTCTTTGACAGCACTCATGTTTTTTGGGGGAGGACCTGAAGATGCCTGCGAGCACTGCTTGATACATCAGTACATTTTAGAGTTGCAGCACATTTTGTTTAAAGACAAGGTCTAAGACTCTACAGAAAGACCCCTGTTACACACAAACAGACTCTTGAATATCTATGATACCCTCTGTTTGTCTTGATATTTTCCCTTGCAGGTGCAGCACCTTTCGATGCCGGAGCTGAACTTATCTTTTAAAGCTTTCTTGGCTAGATTCACAGTCTCTCACAGAAACCTCTACAAAACCGCAGGAAAAGATGCTCTCAACCTTTCTGCTGAGTGTTTTTTTTGCCAGAGGCATCATGCTGGCAGACCAGACTCATCAGTGAAAAAAAGCAAGTGGGTTTCCAAATCCACCAGATTTGTTGCTGTCTTGTTTGACTGTGTTTCATTTTAAAACATAATCCTAGATGTGCACCTCAGGCAACTCTGGTTAACTCAGGCACTGGAACACAATCTCCTTAACATTTCTTAAAAGTGTAGTTGCCATGGTCCTTTTGATCGTAAAAGTCAATTGTCCATTGTCTTGTATAATATTTTGGGTGTTTTTAAATCATTTTTAATCTACATCTGGCATCACCAACGTGGTGCCCATGGGCGCCAGGTAGCCCTCCAGGAGCTTCTGGTGCCCACGAAGAATGTTACTATAATAATGGTGACTACAAGATTTTAGTCACAGTTAGTTTTTCTTAATTTAAATGTGAGATTATTTCTTTATTACCTATAAGCAGGGCTTTGAACCGGTTCAAGGAACGAAAACGAAAACCAGGAACTTTTTGTATTTTACAGGGAACAGAAACGAAACCGGAAACTTTATTATTTTTTATGTTCTGGAACGGGAACACTTATTTAAAAATAATGGTAACCAGTTAATACCGGTTAAAACCGTTCCTCAAACAAAACAAAAAATAATTATTTTCCTCCGCATGTTACAATGACGGCTGAGGTTCACCTTCTGTGTGACATCAGACATTCTCTGACTGAATGGAGAGAGAGCTGTGGATTACAAAGTCTCCACTCCACATCTTAAATAAGAGAAACCACTGTCATACTAAAGGGCAGAGTTTCCATTGCATCATTGTAAGACATTGCAGAGAAGCGTGTGTAAAGCGCACCGAGAATGTTCTACGTTATTGGGCATCCATGGCCGCTTCAAATATGCACAAACTCACAATGTCCATCATAGCGCTCCCCGTGACCCAAGTCAGCGTGGAGCGCGCATTTTCATCATTGAGGTTTATTCTCGGCTTCTCCGCTTAGGTCGTCCCTGAATGACAAAATTCTGGAGGATAAGCCTATTCTTTTCATCCGCTTGAATAAACAGTTCGGAATGTAGGCTGACTCATTTGCATTTCCGTCTTTCTTGGTTAATTAACGTCAGTTAGACCTATGGGGAATAATCAGCTGACAGGAACGAAATTAACCGTTCCGGGAACAATATTTTTTTGTTCTAACCGGTTCGGGAACGTCAATTTATTGGTGGAACTCATAACCGGAAACGTTATAATTCCGTTTCTGTTCGGAACGGAACGTTTGGAAAAAAATAACGGTTCAAAGCCCTGCCTATAAGGAATATTCCTTTAAACAAATTATCATTAAATCACAGTGTGATTTGAGAACGATGCCAAGACATTACATTACATTACATTACATTGCATTTGGCAGACGCTTTATAACCATAGCTACTTTCAAAAGAGGACATAATCAAGCCAACATCACAAGCAAATACAAAGTGCACAGGAGATATACAGAACAACAAGTGCAGTTGCAAAGAGGGGTTAGTTTTTTTTAAGAGTAAATAACGAGTACACACACACACACACACACACACACAAACTAAACTAAACTAAACATCATGTCAGGAGTCTGCCCTGGGGCAAGGCCAGCTCAAGCATTAGTTTAGTAGATTCTCTCGAAAGAGGAAGGCATCGGAAGAGAATTCTGAAAAAACAAGTATAGGGCTCGGGTAGCCCTCAGTAGCCCTTGGTAGCCCTCAGTAGCCCTCAGGCCTTGAAAAGTTGGTCTGATCTACATTATATTTCCTTGCCATTATTCATCCACCTTTTCTGAAGTTCATTTTGTGCCACATCTTCATGAGTACCTAAGATGAGTTCATGTTTCACCGACTACAATCCGTGCCACCCATGCCTGGGCAAGCACAACAATAGACCTCGACTGCGACTAGGGCACACAGCTCTGTACTGGTTTTATGTTTACAAAACAGGCAGGCTCGCTTTGCAATCGCCGCCCAGTCCTGTTTCACCAGACAACAAGGAAAGGATAGGATAACAGATGTCCACAACATTTGTGCGACTGGTCACACATTTCACAGAATTTGGGAGGCTGTGTGGTGCCCTTGTCCCCATGCCAGCATGGCTGCCGGTACGCAACAGCAGGTCTGACACACTGACTGCGGGGCTTCTCAACCACCTGCCTACAGACATCAGTATAATACAAGTAGGGAAAATGGGGCAAAAAGGCTCGTGAATGTGATTCAATGCACCTCACCAGGATCTTTGTTCTTTGTTATTTAGGTCTTATTTCTTCATCACAGTTCTTCATCACAGCACTACATCACATACATATCTGTCAACATTCATTGCATTGCATTGTCATGTGACTCTCTTGTCTACCCTTTATCTCCGCGTGTTACTGTAATGCCTGTGTATGTGTATTGGTGTAAGCTAATTGACAACTTAATTTCACTCTGGGTCTTAATAAAGTTACTCTGCTCTACTATTATGTTATACTTAAGTAAGATGCCCAATGGTCTGTTTGTTCTTGCTCAATTTTACTCACAGACTATCAACTGAGATTTACATAAAGGGCTTTCATCCTGAGGCTGAATTAATGGTTGTGTTTCAGCTTGTGAATCATTCAACATTGATAATTGAGTAAAAATTCTATGATGGTATACTTGTATACACAGGCCAATTAAACAGTTGAGGTGGATATACAAAAATAATCTGTTGCTGTAACACATCCTACTCTAGTTGCATTGATACTAAAATGCTCTGACTTCTGGCATACTATATTGACAGGAGAGGTGAGGGTTAAGGAAGCAAATGTCAGAGGAGAGGAGAGGAGAGGAGAGGAGAGGAGAGGAGAGGAGAGGAGAAGCAAATGTCAGAGAGGAGATGAGGGGGAGGAGAGTCGAGAAGAGGAAATGAGTGGAGAATGAGAGGAGAGGAGAGGAGAGGAGAGGAGAGGAGAGGAGAGGAGAGGAGAGGAGAGGAGAGTCTAAGGCAGGGAAGATCACTGGCCAGACTATTTCCTGGTGAGAGGGCCAATCACTGCTCTCTGAAGAATACTGTTTCTATATATCTATGAGAGAGAGAGAGAGAGAGAGAGAGAGAGAGAGAGAGAGAGAGAGAGAGAGAGAGAGAGA
>NC_085873.1:2549771-2554771 GCF_034702125.1 Engraulis encrasicolus
AGGTTTGATTAGAATCATGTTATGCAACTTGATTGCGATGTATAGATTTCACCCTCAGGTGCAGTGTTATGTGAATAATATTAAACTATATTAAATATATTGTTGTAATAGTATCATTTTATCTTGGGTCTATTTATGTGCAATGCATATAGTAAAACCAAATCAGCTGTCAGAACTGTATCACTAAATCTTTCTATCAATTCATCTGCAATTACATGGGTTGACCGCTTAAGCGTTACTGCGATATAAGACCGTAGGCAGTGCCATTTCAGATGGGCAGGGTACTGTATGCATGGTATAAGGACATCAAATCATTGCTATGTTGGGTATATGTGCCGGGGACACTCCATCCATTTGAATACAATTATTAGGTTTAACTCCTTAAGACATGGCATTATAAATTAGCTGTTGCCAGAATGTATTACTAAAGGCCCTGTGCACTGTCATAGTAGTGTAGTACTATAGTAGTTAACTTTCAATGTCTATTACAGCGTACCACAGGAGGTACGGCGTGCATTAAGGGGCTACCCCGTTTCTACAATGTTATCCATCCAAGAAATATTATACATATATCATTATTAATGTTAAAAATTAATCTAATTTATTAATTAAAACATTAATACACATTATTACACAACATCATTAATAAATATTCTAAATAGGAGGGTATATGTACTGCATGAGAACTGAAGTCAGAGCCATCTTGCGTGTGTAAGGTGAACACAGCTAGCTGAACTGCCCTGCCTGCCTAGTTTTGCCGGCATTCATTTTGCTGACGTAACGGTGGCACACTTCTTTACAGTGGCGGTGGGCTTCTAATGTGGAGGCAGTGCACTTACTCTCCTTGCTCATTACCTCCTTACTTCCTGATAGGTATATGGCTCAGTGTGCTGCTGACAAGACATGCTCTAAATGAACGTGTGCGTGTGTGTGTATGTGTGTGTGTGTGTGTGTGTGTGTGTGTGCTTGCCTGATGCGTGCGTGCATGTGTGTGTGTGTGAGTCAGAGAAGGAGAGATTGTGGGGGAGAAAATATGTAAGTGTGCGTGTGTGTGTGTGTGTGTGTGTGTGAGAGAGAGAGAGAGAGAGAGAGAGAGAGAGAGAGAGAGAGAGAGAGAGAGAGAAAGAGAGAGAGAGAGAGAGAGAGAGAGAGAGAGAGAGAGAGAGAGAGAGAGAGAGAATGACTAGCTCCAGCTCCAAGGGCAGGATGCTGTGCTCATGGATGGCTGCCCCTGTATCTCTGACCTAGATTTGCCTCAGCACCGCTCTCAAGCAAAGTGAGACTGATCTCGCTCTGTCTGTGTGTCTGTCTTTCTCTCCTTCATGCTCCGTCTCACTCCTTCTCTCGTGCTCTCTCATTATCTCTCTCCCTCGGTCTCTCTGTCTCTCTCCACACCTGTCCCCTTCTCTTTCTCTTTCTCTCTCTCTCTCTTCATCTTCCTCCTTTTCCTTTCTCATCTTTCTGTTTATTTTTTCCCGCCGATCTCTGTTTCTTCTCTCCCTCTTTCTTTGTCTGTTTCCCTCTCGCTCTCTCTCTCTCTCTCTCTCTCTCTCTAACATCTCTGTTTCTCCCTCTCTCTTTCGCTCTCTTTGTAGCATCTCTCTTTCGATCTCTCTCTTTTCATCCCTCTCTCCCCCACTCTCGGCCCACTTCATATCCTCTCTTCTCTCTCTTCTCTTTCTCTCTCTCTGTCTCTAAGGAGTGGTCAACAATGGCCCTCTGCCTCACATGTCTAAGCCCACGCCCATTAGGAGTCGAGTGAGTCGGCTACTGAAATTAAGTGATTATACCAGGGGCGTAGCAGGAAATTCAGGGCCCTATGTACAACCAGCTCCAATGGACCCTCAGCCATATATACAGAGCCGTGCATCTTATAAACGACTCTGCATATACCGACGTAACCCAGACTGTGTGTGGGCCCCCTATATACATGGGGCCCTGGTAACTCAATCACACTTTACCACCATCACCCCCCCTCCCGTACAACACCCCTGGATTATACATTGTGCTTTCTCTTCCACCAGTGAATCTGCTGAAGATGAAACGCATGAGACGGCAAAATCTTTGTTAGCATTTCATGGCGGTTACATGACAAGTGAGCTCTGTTATTCGACTCTATGGTCCTGTGGGTATACAGTAGGTAGAAAAAAGGGAAAACAGCAGTGCCATGTACTGCACCAAGGTCAACACACAAACTGTGCCAGGGTGGGAGTTAGGGTTCAATGTACTCTAAACTTCCTAACAATGAGCCATTGATGCTGTGCTATTTAGCTCATGGATGCCTAAAGCACCTGAGAAAAACATCTGCTGAATGTCTAAGCCGTTGTTGGGAAAGTTGCCCTCAGCGTATAAAAACCTAAATATCTTAGCCTCTGATGTACATAAAAATATGAAATACAGTAAGTTGCATTTAAACCCTAAGACCCTCATCTTGCTTTAGAATGTGTTCATTCAGCTGTAACATCCCCAAATATTTATTTAAAAAACTAAAATCACTAAAATCTCAAGAGCCTACATGCAGCGTATATGAGTCTCCAGGCACCAAAGGTCAAACAACATAATATCCATGATGCATGAAGGAATGGGGATAGAAGAAAGAAGGTTAGGATACGATGGTTTTGTGTGTGTGTGTGTGTGTGTGTGTGTGTGTGTGTGTGTGTGTGTGTGTGTGTGTGTGTGTGTGTGTGTGTGTGTGTGTGTGTGTGTGTGTGTGTGCGCGAGCATGGGTGTGTGTGTGTGTGTGTGTGTGTGTGTGTGTGTGTGTGTGTGTGTGTGTGTGTGCGCACATGGGTATGTGTGTGTGTGTGTGTGTGTGTGTGTGTGTGTGTGTGTGTGTGTGTGTGTGTGTGTGTGTGTGTGTGTGTGTGTGTGTGTGTGTGTGTGTGTGTGTGTGTGTGTGTGTGTGTGTGCGTGCGTGTGTGTGTGTGCAAGGGTCTACTGTATGTCTCCTTGTCTGAGGGTGTATAAGTGATATCTTAAGGGGCTTTAGGGAACTTCACCATTGAGCTCATTTGTGGCTTTGGTAAAAGCATTCCAACGAGGTTCCACTTCATTTTCTGGAACCTGGAACCATCTGGGTAATGGCCGTGTTCTGGAATGTTCTGGTGGTCATGGTTACTCTTGGTAAATGCAAGAAGGCCTGTAAGTGTGTAAATGCTTAAACCCCAGCTGCTGCATGTGCACGTCACGTCACACAAATCAACGGGCGGGCGGGCCTCATGGCTACGATGGTTATCGTGAGGAGCACCGCCCAGCACCCCCGTGTATGTACTAGCCCGTCTAGCCTGCCTGCTTTCCCGCCTTGCCAGTCTTCCGTGTAGACGGCCCACCAAATGTTACGACACGTCGAGGCCGTCCGTCATTGCCCTGCCAATTAAAAAATTTTCTTTTGAGAGAGAAAATGCATGAGCTGAGGCGTTGCTCATGATGTTCACTCAAAAACCGCTGCCTGGAGGCAGAAAGCTCACTGGCAACTGGACTTCTTTTTGAAGCACGACAACAGCTTCTAAAAACAGGGAAACTGCACCTGAGGGCAGGGAAGTCATATGAAAGAGAGGTTTCTAAAAAAACAGGGAAAGTCTCTCCAGACAATGTTGTCGGGCGGATTACAAACTAGCTGGTTGTCTGTCCTGTTCCCCGCTGTTGTAAAGTGCAATTACATCACCGCCAGACAGCACAAGCAGTTGTTCCCCACCAATTTCAAATTTCCTTGAGTGCCATTAAGCCAAATTATTTTTTTATTATTATTAATCTTTAGTTTTTGAACATTGCAGTGTTCAAGTATTAGAATTATATTCATGATTTGCAAAAGTGAGACAGAGTGACAGGCCTAGATAGATAGATAGATAGATAGATAGATAGATAGATAGATAGATAGATAGATAGATAGATAGATAGATAGATAGATAGATAGATAGATAGATAGATAGATAGATAGAAAGATAGATAGATAGATAGATAATCCCAAACTGGGAAATAAATGGTTGCACATCATTACTGGAGGTTTGAAGAACCACAAACCATTTGACCACCAGCCATTTGACCATGATAATCTGACACCCTCTGGCTAGTCAGTGTAGGCTACAGCAAAGCCCTTACAGTGACTTATAGAGTCCCTGTGATTGACTTGTTTTAGTCCACCACACTGACATGCAGCTAAAATCAATTAGGCCTACATGACAAGCACTGCATCAAGAAATGCCACACCAACTTGTCTTTTGAAGGAATTTGGGTGTTGTGGGTTGCGTTTGCGAGTCCTTCTAAAACGGGAGGCGAAAGAGGGAGCGACCATTTTACAATTGTGTGGATCAAGAGTCTCAGGTGGTTTTTGCTCTGTATTGCACCTCAACAACACAGTTCAGCTCAATTGGACGAGAGGGGTGTGTCTCCTAGCCCTCTGCTCCAAAAGCATTCGACTGTCGGTTCTTACAGCGAACAAGAACAGCCAAAGCTGTGTGATTCATGTTTACAAACACAATGATTCTGGGAATAAACTCAAGTCTACTATCATTGGAAAATAACGTTCTTCTGGACCGGCGCGACACATTTTGCGAGGGCTATTGAATGGTTAAATTGGAATTCGATATTCTCCGTAGATACCAGCCTGCCACAGAATTAGTGTGCGAAGGGGGGTGTGGGCATTAATGACGTTTCGTTTGAGTCTCACAGTTAGATTAGCCTCTGCCTCACCCCAATTCAGAATCGGATTATATCCCATATGTGAGCGAGATAACGTAGTTATAATGACCCGGACATACACTGATGTCGTTTGCGCAAACCCAAAGGAGGAAAAAAAGCACCGCTCCATCCATCCTCCCTAACGTTCCATCGCACCCCTCTCACAGCAACCTGCTGAAAACAATGGCGTGGCAGAACATATGGGTGTTCTGACAGAAGGCTATAGCGAACGAGAGCCACTGTACAGTAAACATTAAAAATTCAAACCACTGAAGCCACTCGGTAAAAAGGCAGTGCCATCGTCGCGGGTCTAACGCAATGCA
>NC_085873.1:2557271-2577271 GCF_034702125.1 Engraulis encrasicolus
CTGGGGTGGATTTCTGGAAAGCGTAGTTGCTAACTATGTTAGCTACTTTGTTGGTTGCAATGCAATTTCCCATTGGCAACTACCAAAGTTGCAAACTGCTAACAACTACGCTTTCCAGAAATGAACCCCAGAGTTGCAGGCTAAAGGTTGCTGGTTCGACTCCCGACCTGCCAGGTTGGTGGGGGTAGTAATTAATCAGTGCTCTACCCCATCCTCCTCCATGACTGAGGTACCCTGAGCATGGTACCGTCCGGCCGCACTGCTCCCTCCCATTGGGGGCTGCCCCCTCGCATGGGTGAGGCATAAAATGCTATTTCGTTGTGTGCAGTGTGCAGTGAACACGTGTGTGCTGTGGAGTGCTGTGTCGAAATGTCAATGGGAGTTGGAGTTTCCCAGGTGGGCTTTCTCTTGAATTGTATCTACAGTATCTACTTTATTGGGTACAGAGGAATAAGTGGTATACTGTACATTATAAGCATGTACTAGCGCTGTACTTATATCAGTAAGGATACTTATTTGTGAGACTACAAAGTATTGTCATTCTATTGTCATTGTGTTAGCCATTAAGGATGTGGTTACATGTTCATTACAGAAAATATAGCCTATCGGTTTAGGACACCTGGCCTAATGGTTAGGGAGTCAATCTTAACTGGAGAGAAGACAACGGAGCAGCACAGGTGAGATTATTTTCTACTACTCAAGTGCACAACATGACTAACGTTTCGATGGAGTCATGGCCTCTGATGAAGATGGTTCATCCATGGAAATGTTAGTCCCTATGTTGTGCACTTGATTAAAAAAAGCAAATAATCTCATCTGTGCTGCTCCGGTGTCTTCTCTCCTGTTAAGATGACCTGTCTGTCTCCCGTTGATGCACCAGATGAAAAAACAAACAAAAAACAGAAGAGCGTGGAGGACCTACCCGTTTGTGGATAGGGAGTCAAATTGCTCCAGGGACTGTTACCAATTCCTCATAGCCAAATGAAAAAAAAAGGATTTCGATAAAAATATAATGGTTGACACGAAGACTTTCAATATGGAGGTAGACCAAGATAAATCGTAGCATGCATAACCAATGCAACAAAGAGGAATCAAAGAGGAATCAAGTTTCCCAACAGGCCTGCCACAACCTGGCAATTGGGGCTCACAGCTGAAAGGGGGCCCTCTGGTAATGATGGGTTGTCTACTTTTATTCAAATGACAACAATGACGACTTTGATGAATGTGGCAGAACCTCCCTAAATTCGGTAACCATAGTGCAATGATACTGCTATCAAGTATATCTCAAGGTGGCCCCTGCCCAATAGTTTGAAGGGGAAAATGGGGGCAGGGTAAGGGCCCTGAGTCTCTATTTGCCGAGGGCCTCCAAATACCCCTGAAACGGCCCTGTTTCCTCATCATGACTTTCCATTGAACTCCATTCATTCTTCTTGTCTCATAGTCTCCTAAAGGAGCACGACTTCCATAGGACTGCAGTTTATAGACTCACATGATATGGATCCCAGAAGAAACTCCTTATGAATTGCCTCTACCCTATGAATCGTCTCTGGTTGACCTACTGTCGAGGGACATAAGACACCTGCCTTCCTGTGATCAGGAAAAAGATTGTGTTCACTGCTATTGGCCACTAGGTGGAGGTATAGGTCATCTTACTAACAGCAGGCAGGCGGAGGGTTCCAGAAGCTTGCATCAGCAATTAGGGACCTCTACCATGCTTTGCAAAACATGAATCATAAGGACATGACACAAATGACATCATATGATATAAATAACCCCTGTTGTATTTGGTGAGTCAGATGTGTCATATACAATGAACTTGCAATTTTTTTTTTCCTTTGCATCCATGAACCAACTGGCCCTAATTCTTAGTTATGCTAGTCCCCTTTTCTGACTTGTCTGTAATGCAATAGAGTGGACCTCACCAGTTTTTAGATGTCTGCTGCTGACTCCGTTATTTGGATCATTTGCATTTTGCTTTAGAATAACTGTCTATGGACATGTCTGATTCTAGCCTGGTTTCGCCAGTCCACATTAATTACTCCATAATTCATTTTTGGTCTGGATCCTGGATTCCCTGGAGCGCTTGGGTGGGAGGAGTGAGCTCAGCTCTGGTTTGAAATGATTAGTGACCAGTTAACCTCTGTGGTGTACAGTATATCACATAAGTGAGTACACCTCTCACATGTTTGCAGATTTCTCAGTATCTTTTCATAGGAGAGCATTAAAGAAATTTCACTTTGACACAATGATTAGTGACCTTTTAGCAACATATATAACCGCTTAAATTTCTTGTTCACTCAGAAAAAAACAAAATACAGCCATTAATGTTTGAACCTTGGCCACAAGCAAGCAAACAAGCAAATTAGCAAATCTTGGTGTCAAGAGAGATGAACAGACCGAAGATATGGATCATTGGAACCATGTTGTGTGGTCTGAAGAGACCAAAATAAACAATTTTGCTTTAGATGGTGCCAAGCATGCATGGTGGTAAACAAGTGAGTTTTACCAAAAAAGTTGATCCACTCAATAGTCAAGCATTGTACGTAGTGGGACTGACATGGTTTCCCAGGTGAAAAAGTGGTTCAATTTAGTACAATAAAAGCACAACTGAAGTGTACTTAGCATGTTAAAAGCGCACTCACACTTTTTGTGCTAAGAAAAAGTATGTTTACAATATGCTTATTTAAAGTGTACTTAAAATTAGATGTAATTAAGTTGCTCTCAAAGAAAGTACACTTTGTGAACCATACATAAAGTGCACTTAGAAGATGTTTGGCTAAAGTGTATTTAGAGGAATATACTAATAGTGTTCTAATAGTGAACTTACTAAAAGTGTATTTTTTAATAACATATTGCAATTGCACTTTTTTAAAGTGCACTTTGATTATACTTCACCCAAGTGACTTAGAAGTGTGATTTTCTATAGTGCGCTTTAAAGTAAATCACTTTAACATATTGGAAGTATACTTTTTCTAAGTGCACCATGATTGTGCTTCAAGTGCATTTACCCATCATGCATCATCATGCATGTACCATCATGTAATGCACTTCTTGGAGCTCAATTTCTCAAACAAAAAGCCATTGACCTCTAAGGAATATCTTTGGTTTGCATGAAAATATTACTCATTGTTATATTCTGCGTTTATTGTAGGAGTTTTAAAATTTTAAAGTGGTACACAAAAAATGACCATGTTCCCACCGTCATTATGATGGTCACGCATATGTTCTGGTATATATAGGCTCACACTTCCCATGTCATCATGGTGAGAGGTAAGTTGGAACTAGTTGTTCAAACAAAGGATCTAGGGTCACCATTAGTAATCAATTCAAATGATCAATTGCAGGCAGGTGGAACAAGAATGAAATAAAGTGAAATGTGTATCTGAAATCTCTGTAACAATGCAAAGATTGTAAATGTCAGTCGTGCTTGGCATGCATACAGTATCACTACTGTGACATGTGGCTGTGTGTGATGTACAAGCTCTGAGGACCAGCATGGATTGTACTATTACATTTATATTATTTCATGTACTTGGGAGTGTACTGTAAATATACTTCAAGCATACCTGTTATATATTTACAATACTTAATATGATATACTTTTTACAGACTTAAAATGTTCCAATGTAGTCCAAAGAAGCATGAAGTTAATATACTTTTATTGTACTTCTAGTAACAATAAAATGTTATAGAAGTGTACTCAAGCACACTATTAATGCCATACGAATGCATGAAAAGCGTGTTTGGAGCATACTTTCAAAAGTATGCTTGTAGTGCACTTAAAGTTGTCCAAAAGCGGTGCCAATTTAGCATCCTCAGTGTGCTGCAAGTGTGCTGAAGTACTGCTTTAGTAGTGCTTCAGCGCACTAATAGTGCAATGAAGCGCACTTTAAATCGCTGAAAATAGTACACTTTGTACTAAGTACGGTCAAAAAAAGTACACTTTAAGTATATGGGTTTTTCACCTGGGTTGGATGTGCATGAATGCTGTCAACATTGATAATCTGAAATACACCTAAAAGAAACGTGTCAACATGCACTGTGACTACTGAAGCAGATCATGACACTCTCCATAGGGTTGCATTCAAATCTCATACCAATCTATTTAAGCCAGGTGTAGACTTAAAATGTAGAAGTTCAATGCAAAGAAAAGTTGAAACGCACACCGATGACCTCCCTTTTAATCCCTTTTCATTTCGAGACGATTCGAGCCAACACGGCCCCTTCTGTACCGGATTTTAATCTGGAATGTACTCACTTTTGTGGGCAAGGTTCAAACATTAACGCCTGTATTTAGTTTTTTTCTGAGTGAACAAGAAATTTAAGCGGTTATATATGTTGCTAAAAGGTTACTAATCATTGTGTCAAAGTGAAATTTCTTTAATGCTCTCCTATGAAAAGATCTGCAAAAATGTGAAGGGGTGTACTCACTTATGTGATATACTGTATGTTATTATGCACACAAGTGCATTTGCTTAATAGCCGGCGGCCTGGAGGAGGGCTCAACCCTCCAAAGAAAAGATAATCAGACCATTCGTGAATTAAGAAAAAAATCAAAATAAATGGTCTGCTGGCGGGTCAGGTTACTTTAAAAAAAAAAAAATGTTATGTGTAATATTTTTTTATGTGCTCATTGGTATTGCTTAACACTGTTTTCTTTTATTTACAAAAAACATTTACAACAACAACAAAAACAAAATAACCCATACAAACGCATGAAAGAAACTGTATTTCACTTTCAAACTAGTCAGGGAATACCACACAGCTTACCACTTGGTGAGTCGCACGTCTTTGAAAATGAATGGCCAGGTTGTAAGGACAGATATACGGACATGCCCATAGACAGACATTCTAAAGTCGGTTGAGACAAGATCCAAATCAGCCTAATAACTGAGGCAGCAGCAAACATGGAAAAATTGGTGAGTACACACTACAGTATACACAAATACACACACACTGACAGACAGAAACACACATACACAGGCACGCACGCATGCACGCACACAGACACAGACACAGACACAGACACAGACACAGACACAGACACACACACACACACACACACACACACACACACACACACACACACACACACACACACACACACACACACACACACACACACACACACACAGAGTGTACGAATACACACACAATACAGTTGCTGTGATGCAATGGGTTTATTTTGGAGAAATGTGTGTGTCCGAGCGAACTGCACGTCTCTCTGGACCCCCCTTAACACCCTTCCCTGGAAGTAGCCGTGGCGAGGGGCACTCAGTGGCACACTGAATTCACAGGGATAATAGACCCCCCCACCCCACCTCAGCCTTACCAGGGCCCCCCACACACACTCGTAACCACCCCACCCCACCCTGGCACAAGGGTATTAGACACCCCAACCTCCTCCCACCCCAGCTCCAGGCATACCAGGGATCTACAGTTCAACCAACAGCTGTGCTACTTTGCCCATGGGGGTTTCAGAATGTGGCTCTCTGTTTCTGGAGCTTATTACCAACTAACACAGTATTCTGATTCTAAGAACCTAGTATCTCACTGGGCTCTGACTCTAGAACCTATTTTCTCACACTGTCCTGATTCTAGAACTCATGACTGAGTCAGCGAGGGCAAGGATATTCTTGATTACAAAATAATGTGAATAACCCTAATCTTGTTAAAATCACAACTCAAAATTTGGAGAATTTCTACAGTCAAAGATTTGAAAAGGCACAAGACACAACAAACATAGGGCAGTCATGGGTAAGCAGTTAGGGTGTCAGACATGTAGGCCAAAGGTTGCGGGTTCGACTCCCGACCTGCCGGGTTGGTGCACGTAGTAATTAACCAGTGCTCTCCCTCATCCTCCTCCATGACTGAGGTACCCTGAGCATGGTACCGATCTGCTCCCTTCGGGCGCCATTGGGGGCTGCCCCCTTGCATGGGTGAGGCATAAATGCAATTTCGCTGTGCAGTGTGCAGTGAACACATGTGTGCTGTGGAGTACTGTGTCACAATGACAATGGGAGTTGGAGTTACCCAGTTGGGCTTTCACTTTCTTTCGCTTTCAAACACAATACACCATATGGGAGTATACAGACTGACTTGTCTGTTTTAAATAATTATTCTTATATATTCTTTTTTTTCCCTTGATGAACTACATGCAACTTTTCTGTCAATTATTTCAACAAATAATTCACCAACAGACTGTTTAAAAACAAACACTTTATTACCTGTATATTCTGAACAAAAGCAACATCACTGTAATTCCCTGCGAGTACAGTAGTCTAGAGTCCCACACTTAGTACCAATGAGAACACTTATGGACAAACAAAATGTTAGATTCACTCCAGTGGACCTTTGTTTCGTTTCGTGTAAACCTGGAACGGCTGCAGTGCACAGCTGTCATATCACCCTCCTGTGGACTTCATATCAGAGTGATCCATTCCCCCTTCGAAGGAAATTTAAAGCTTCGTTTAGCGTTTATTACTGTATTTATTAAAAACAAAAATGTTCATGGGATGGACACTTACAGTATTCCAATGGTCTTGTTCAGCCAGCCATAATGTGCTTGACGAAGGCTGTAAAACATAAACACACAGAAAGCATACGTGATTCCTGTGTTGTCTGTTATTACCGCAGGAGTAAACAAGTAAAGAGTCAAATCACAATTCAGTTGCCCAACATGTCAGAAGGAGAATTGTATTTCTCATGTCTCAGAATTGAGTTGAAATGAACTCTGTTTCAGAAAACATTTGGTCCCACTCAAAAATAGTGATAATTTTACTCTTTGGTCAATGTGACATTTTCAGAGTGAATTTTATTCCAAATTAGGCAATATTAACACTTATTTTATTAACACTGGAATGTGTTAATCATTTCACTGTTGAGTTCAAACTACACTGGCCACCTGCAGAATTGGACACTGACTTGTAACTCAGTGTAAGAGTAATTTGACTCTCCATGGTGTTGTATATCTATCTGGATGTACAGTAGGTTTACTTTGAACCTTTTGTAACACTTTACGTAAACATTTAATGACTGTTGGCCTTAAGTGACATTCGGTTGTGGCAAAGACAACCCAAGGTTATCTTTGCCATAACCGATTGTCACTTAAGGCCAACAGTCATAAAATGCTTATGACATGGACATAATGTTTATGACTCATCTACGACTGGGTCATGACACTATTATGACACTGTAATGACATGCTTATGACACCGGCGTCAAGTAAAGTGTTACTGAACATTTTACACCATATGTTACACCATTACTGTGTACACATTGTACCTTCATAGTTGATGCAGCCATTGGTGTCCTCCTGTCCCGCTAACACCATGTCCACCTCTGCCTCACTCATCTTCTCACCTGGGGGGCACAAGAATCACACTCAGATGCTATTCAAAAAGCCCAGAGATGTATAAAGAAGAAGTAGAAGTCTTACTTTGTGTCTACCTCATTAGATACAGTGGAATGACTGGTGTTTAAACAATGTAAGATCATCATCAGTAACCGCAGAAATACACCAGTGGCGATCTGAGCGAGTCGAGCGACGGAAGTAATTGACTTTGTATTGAGTCGCGAGACAAAAGCGATTCTGGAGACTAGAGCGATTTGCGCGATGAGCGCGACAGTTTGAAGTTGAAATCTTTTCAACTTTCTATGACGCGGTTCGGCGTCAAGCCGCGACAACCAATGACTGTATAGAGGTCAGTGACCACAGCCAATGGGAATGCTGGAATGCTTTGCCTTCTGCCTGTACGGACATACTCTAGTCTAGTCTCTTCAATCGCTCTTATCGCTTGCTGCTGCACTCTGTTGCTTGAATCACATTGCACCTGGTCTATTCGCGCGGTAAGAGTGCTAGGCCTACTACTTAGTATTTCTACATCTTGTATGAGAAATAAGTCGTTGTGCTCCAGTTGAGCGGTTTTCTTTCTTTAGATTTGGGGAATGATGTTATTGGGTTAGAGTGTCATTGTCTCTGAAACTATTTTTCTTTTTAAAAGTATATTTTCATGTGCTCGTTGTGTCTTTATTTGATAGTGAAAGTGAGGAGAGGGCAAGACATGAATGAGAGAGATGGGGTCAGGCTGGGAAATGACCCATCTCAAACTCGAACCTGTTGCTTGAATATGGTCAGATGTCTTAGTGTGCTGTGCCACAACACACCCTTAAAGGATAACTTCAGCCAATTTCAACATGCAGTTGCAATTCTCACACTACCCTGCATTTCTCAGGACCTGAGGTTTTTTTTTCTTTCCTTCAGCCTTTTCCGAGATCCTGGTCATTGTAATGGGGACAGGTGTTTGTTTACATTTCAAAAAAACATTTTTATTTATTACCAAAAACATCCAAAAGGTTGCAACATCAGCAGACAACTAGCAAACAGCGATACCTTTTGGGAAAATATTTGGAGTAGTCCTATGTTAAGATTTAAAAAAATGTGAACAAAAGCTGCCCCCATTAGAATAGCTCAGATCTCGGAAAGGGCAGAGTCAAAAAATGCAGCATCACCGGGTACTGGCAAGTGAAGGCTAGAGTGAGCATTACAACTGCATGTTGAAATTGGCTGAAGTGGTCCTTTACGGTACACACCCTCATGGCGATGTATGAACAAAAAGACTTGACCCCATTTACGTAATTATCCTCATCAATTTCTTGTTCATTGCAAATCAGATAAGATTTATTTACAGTTAGATTGTCTGAGAACCTCATTTACTAGATGTAAAGGTAAATGTAAAAATGATGGTCCCTTAATAAGCTTTATGAACACTAAAAACAACATATTTACAAATAGAGTAAGACACGTGACAGACAGCAGGCAGAGCACAGCCACTGCAGTCCTGTGTTTCCCAAAAACTCTTAACGAGTACTTAAGTATGAGGTGCCACTAAGACAATACACCAGAAATGGGTCTCACATCATCATTAAAGTTTATAAATACACTATTTTACCTCGCACATGCACTTTGCGCAAACATGTTATTTGCATAGGCCTACCAGAACAAAACATTGTATGTAGGCTAATACAATTATTTTATGTATAAACTTTGATTGATGTGATACATATATTGCCTAGGCGGCACCTCAAATTAGGCTTAAGTACTACTTAAGAGTTTTTTGGGAAACAACACGTTTTTCCTCCAGATAGCAAAAGTGATGTGTCTGACAGGCAAACACACATCAAACTCATCCAGTAGGAGTTGATTCCCACTTAGGATGGAATTTTAAATGTTTTGTTGATAATTAGTTCATTGATTAATATTAATAAATCGTTAATAATGCTTTTTAAGGGCCGCTATTCTAGTGTTAGCGATGTATATAACATTTTCTTTCCATACCGAGAGTGGCCAGCACGTGCCGCAGCTCGGCCCCCATGACGGTACCGTTTCCCTCCTTGTCGAAAACCCGGAGTCCCTCCACAAAGTCCTCAAAGGTGCCCCTGTCTTTGGACTTTTGGATTTGTTGAAGCATCGGCAAGAATGTGTCAAAGTCAATCAGCTTAGTGCCCATCTCTGCAAACAAACCAACAAAAACAAAAAAACAAACAAACAAACAAACGAAAGCAAAGACACAAGTCAGACGACACAATCACTATTGCTAGTTAACATAGCAAAAATCGTAACCCGTCTCTAATATATGGCAAGTCGTCATGTTTAAGAACATCTGTAATGTTGTAAAGAAGTTATGGTAATGTTAGAAGGTTTTGATTCAGTGAACAGTTGATGATTGAAGACTGGTGATAATTAAATCTGTGTGTGCACCGCACTAACAGAGAATATAAAGGAAGACCTCCAAAGTACTATATGGTGCAAAACACGAGGTGTTTATTGTGATTAGGAACAACATAACATTAGGAACAACATGTAAACATACAGTATGTTCTATACTGTATGAGTTACTGTATATGAAGTAAGTGGTTTACTTGGTAATCCAGCTAAGTCAATGCAAAGTGAGCAGTAAACCTTGTAATAAAAGGGTTTTATTTCATAATTATCGTCTCAAAATCCATTATCCAAGCACAGGTCCCTGCTATCAGCCTTTAAAGGTGTGTCATCATCACACCAGTGTGTTAGGAATGTTCAGACAATGAAAGTGCAAAGTTCTAAAGAATTTTGATCTTCGTATAATATAATTAGGAATTTTAGAATTGCTGCTGTGTTGTAGGCCTCCTGCACATTTTTTATAGAATGTTCAAAACCTCACCCTTTTAGAAATTAGTGGATTTACCACTTTGTCAGAGGAGCAATAGTCGACTAAGCCTGCTTTCTGGAATTATAGAGGAGTATAGAGGAACTTCGTAATCGTTACTTCGAAACTTCTTTACACCGAACTGGGTAATCTCAGCACACACAGAGACACAGTCGCCATCATCCCCTCTGCGCCTCCACGGTATTCCGCTGTCCCCCGTGACATTCTCTCAGTCTAAATAGACAGTGTGACTAAGCGAGCAGCCACAGACCCGGCGGATTATCAGGCTCTGTCATCAGGTCGGGTGTGAAACCGGTAAATGTCACAGATATGACATGAGACGCGGGGCGCTGACAGCAGTGACATGAATGACACAGGCCAACACGGGCCGCTGACCGTTTTGGCCGGGCCCAAAAAGCCAACTGAGAGGTAACCCCCACCCAATATGCACAATGTATTGAGGACTCAATTCTGGCGCCCCACTCTTCCTGGGCCTGGAACACCTGACAAGTTTATCCCACTCTGTCATTTTCCCTGCTGGCCAACACCTCCCTAAGCCCACCCTGGATATGAGCCGGCTAATACGCGCCTGTTTTCTTAGCCTACTTGTTGTGGCTACTTTGTGTAATAGTAATACTGCAATGGTGTGGTGTAATAGGCTGAAGACTACTGTAACCTTTACCAGTCTTTTTACACTTATTTTTTTTTACATACTACATGTACATACTAACAGTGCTGGCGCTGTTATCCAAAGCGATTTCCAGTTATTTAGGTAGGCCCTACAGTTTATTGGTTACAGTACCTGTAGCAATCGTGGGCTCTGGGCACTGCAGCCATGGATGATATGGGATTTGAGCCTACAACCTCCCGATTACAAGACTGACACCCTAACCATTAGGCCACAGCCGCCTCTTTGTTGTGGCGTTGAACATGTGACTATACAGTTTTAGATGATTGACTATTTAAATTAGGGGTATCAAAGACATTTCAGTTAAGGTGCCGCATACAGTCGATTTGATCTCAAGTGCGCCGCACAATATTTTTGTCTAGCTTTAGATCTCTGGGAAAACTTGGAGTTGATGTGTGATGTGTGATGCTGATACAACTGTGACACAGCCAGGGGGCCCAAACACAGTCCAATACATGCTGGGGGGTCTATTGGGGCTGATTGTACATAGGGCCCACAATGTGCTGCTATGCCCCTGCACCCTCCACTTTGGCTTGTCCAACAGGGAGTGCAGTGGAATAAACAGGAGGAAGCAGCAAAAATAAAGTCTACAACACCAGGCTGCCCGTTCTCCTTCGTTTACGTAATGTGACGTTTTGAGTACAATGATGGTCATGCGAAACATCATATTAAAAGAAAGACAAATGGTGGAGCCTGCCATTGGGGACTTTCTTTTTGTTGTTTCAGTTTACTTCACTTATGCCTCTTTTCCACTGCCGGTTTTCTGTTAGGCCTACAGTTCAACACAATGTGACTCGGCCTCCACTTTTTGCTTTACGATTGAGCCGTGTCGTGCCTATATGAAAAACAAAAAGTGGCGGCCAAGTCCTGCTGTGTCGAGCTGTAGGCCTACCCGCAGTGGAAAAGAGGCATTGGTCCAGCACCCAATGGTATTGCGATGGATATGCATGCTTTCTTTCTTAGATCTAAATTGTCTTTAGTCCAACCTTCACTTTGGACTTGTCAACCAGGACAGTCTTCATGTCTCTGAACCACATACAGTCCCATATGTACATATCTCTGCATGGGATAGAGAGACACGTCATTTCCTTGCATGGCCTGTGCATAAAAAGAAAAGCTGACTTGACTTGACTAAACGGACGGGAGCGACCCACCCTCCACTTTGGGTTTGCCCAGTACGTTGAGGACTTCTGCGTTGGTGGGGTTCTGGCCCAGGGCCCGCATCACGTCGCCACACTGGGCAAACGTAATCTTCATCTCTCCATTCGGGGTCCGGTCGAAGAGCATAAAGGCCTCTTTGAACTCTTCACAGGGCAGGGTAGGGTATAGGTGTGATGTTTGACACAGGGAGGAGAAGAGGGGAAAAGCTGACATGAACATGACATGGATACACACAAGTAGTGAAAGTTCAGAAGCATAAATCACCAAACTATGTTCTGGTTTGAGACTGATATATAGACAACTTTTGACAATAAATAGAGGTGCACAAAGTAAAAGGAAGTGCTTAGTAGGCTACATCATATCTACCTCAGTAGGTACTGTATGGTGGAGTAAAAAACTATGTAAGATCATGTACTAGAATTGTACTGTAATTGCATCAGTAAGAGTACTTCTAATGAATACTGACTTTCAAACATAGACTGCAGAGGTGGGGCTGGAGAAGAGCGATAACATTGTTGCCACCAATACATTCCTTTAATATCTCTCTTCAAAACTGTTCCCTGTTCATGTAGAAAATCAATATGTGGTAAAGTTGACAATAATTGACAATATTGACAATATTCCTCCATATGACGCCCAGCTAAGCTGAGCTAAACCGGACCAGATCTAACGGCTTGAAAATACATTTTCATAGACAAAAAATGTGTAGCATTACAAACTTCATGTGTCCAACAGTGAAACCCTTTTGTGATTATGGCCCCCTCAAATGTGTTCCGTGGTCTATGCTATAAAAGTTACAGTATATGATTGTTTTGTATGATTATGTCAGAATTGTCAACACTAAGTACTGAAGTGAACTTGAAATAGTTTGGAGAGTATGTGGTGTTGTGAAAACGTGTTGTGTGAGTTCTTTTTCGTTCAAGTCACTCGTCATCTCTATAGGAGTCACTCATTGACTGACGACCTAGACGAAGAGGGTGTAGGTCGTCAGCCAATGAGTGACTTCCATAGAGATGACTCGTTCATCTCACTCAAAGAACCGGGGACATATACAAGTCCTATTGTTTTCTTACCTTCTATCTGGTCAATACTGAAGTCTACCTGAAATAGAAGTACAAAAGACACACAAACACAAACACACAGATCTAATTAGCTTGTTATTTTCCACTTGGCATCCACAGACGCATCGCATTACACTACATGGAAATATAGTCTATTTATCGTCTCTTCTGCTCCTCTGCAGGATGTGGATGCATGTAACTTTTAATAGAACTTTTCCTAATTGAATTAATGTCCTAAGTCTAATTTCCGAATAAATGTTGTAATAACCTTGCGTAACTTCACGCTCTGTTCATTCGATCATCCTTTAGCAAGACACTTAGCCCACTGGCACATACATTTCTGGTAACAGCTAATTTATAATGCCATGTCTTAAGGGGTTAATACATATGTCATACTGTATATGGGTAATATACTGTACATATGAGAAATATTTGTGGCATTATTTGTGGTATCCCGTGCTTTTTAGTATCACATAGTTGTGGAGAAGAACGTGTTACACGACAGGGCAGGAATGCACGGAACAGATGTGGCGATTTAGCCAAGGCCGCAGCTTGGCACCGTCTCTCCACCGCTACTAACAGTAGCCTACCACCCGCTAGCGTCACACACCTGTTGCTAATATTAGCAACTCGACATGTGTGTTTACAGAGGGCCTCAGAACTTTACTTCCCAGGCCTGTCACAACCAGGCATGAAATTAGGGCCCCTAGCTGAAAGGGGAGCCCCTGGTTATAACAGGTTATGTAGCCTACTTGAATTCAAATGACAGCAATCACCACTTAGTGAGTGTGGCTGCAGCACCTCCCTAAATTCAGGGGCTGAAAAGTGCAATGATATTGCTATCAAAATCCTTAACAAGGGGGGCCCTCCACAGTAGTGTAAAGAGAAGAAACACAAGACATCAATAAGTGAGATTGTACACAGTCATGAATGCATGTGCCAACAAGGATACAGTTTAAATAGGTAATAGCAGCTTGACTACCAAGAAAGCGTATATGGTACACCATGGTACTGTGGCTTGGGGGGTGGGGGTTGAGGGACCCAAGATCCTCTTTATCTAGGGTCCCTAAATACCTTGAAACAGCCCTGGCACTGTCCAGTGCTTTACTGCGCGCTCCCCTATTCCAGAGAGCTAATTATAGACACAATAGGGGACGGTCCAGCAGCAGTGTGTGTGGTACAGTCCAGTAGGCTTCCATATCGACACATGGGGTATCAGAAAACAGATGCTCGTTACAGGCCAGTGGATGGGGAATTCTTAGCAGTAGCTACAGTGCAAAGGCTGCTGGAACATTTTCAGACAATTACATCGCACTTTGCTTCTGGTGCCGAACTGCCTGTGACTGACAAAATTGGCATGGGCCCTCACATTTCTGGAGCAATCGTGATCTTTCACATTTTTGAAAACAAAACTAAATCGTTCTATTCATTTATGGTTGTCCATCCTTAAGATATTATAGCCATTCTGTGGCTAGATTTACTTATGTAAACAAGAAAAGTGAATATTGAAATCTAGTGGTGTCAACAATGATCGATTCGGCGATGCAATCCAATGCGGGGCATGGACGATCCAGAATCGATCCGGCAAGTTCCAGAATCGATCCAGCAATTTTTTAAAGTTTCAATTACTTCCATGGATATTTCGGGAGCAAATGAATGTTAAATTACATAAAAGCACTTCAAAACATTGCAAGACTGATACAGACTGATGCAGAAAACAGCCAATAAATTGTTGCTCAGTGTCTGACTACTTGTATTGCCTCATCATGACTGATTAAACATTTGTTTTGCTTTCAGTAGAAATGTAATGCATTGCAATGCATTGTAGAATTGAATCGGATCGGGTCGGATTGCATAGAATCGATTCGAATCGAATCGCTACCTCCCGAATCATGATCGAATCGAATCGTGAGGGCAGTGCCAATCCACACCACTATTGAAATCTGTAATCTGTAAAACTATAATTTTCTCCAAAACGGGGAGTACGGTGAGAAAGGATTCCTGTTAGACAATGGCCATGTTTACATGAGACGTTTAATTCGGAATTAGCACATTTTTAATTCCGCATAACACTTAATTCCGCTTCGAAAACAGCACGCAAACACTTCACAATTCGGAATTAAATCAAAGTGCAATGTAAACTTAGCATAACTGTTTAATTCTGAATCATTAATTCGGTATTAAAAACATCACGTAAACGAGGCCAGTGTTGTAGGAAACAGGGAAGAACATTATGTACAAAGCAACATCAACTACTCATCACCACTCACACTCATTGTCAAATAATGGAATCCATATCAAATAACCTACAGTAGCCTACTCATCATCATAGTGTAAGATATAAGTCTCCTAGTCAATTTCCAGATTCCTACCGACATACATTTTGCAGCATTGGATACATTAGGTCAAATTAAGTCAAATCACCGCCTTATTTACTAAGGCTGATTGATAGTAAAAAATGACACGTCTCACAAACCTTATCACGGTCAGACCGTTAAACAAAAGTTTAGATGGAATTTCTTATCGCACAGGCACAACTTAACAAATCAGGTCAAATCACCAAGTTCACTAAAGCTGATTGCCAAAAACACAGGATACAAGATACAAAATGTCACATCTATCAACATGTCATCTTGGTCAGATCATTAAACATTTAGAACTACATATCCCACAGACCAAGCTTTAACACTCACAGGTGTGGTGGTTGTCACGACAGCTCCAGCGACTTTTGGTGGTTCAGGAGCTGGCTCTTGTGCTGGTGCTGGAGCTGCTGCAGGTGCTGGTGCTGGTGCTGGAGCTGGGGCTGCTGGGGCAGGGGCTGCTGCCTTGGCTGGTGCTTTTTTTTCAGCAGCCGCTTTGGCTTTGGGTGGAGCAGGAGACTTAGCCTTTGGAGGCTCTGGCGATTTAATCTTTGGAGCAGGCGCTGGCGATTTAACCTTTGGGGCAGGGGCAGGCTCTGGCGATTTAACCTTTGGAGCAGGGGCAGGTTCTGGTGATTTAGCCTTGGCAGGGGCAGGTTCTGGTGCTGGGGCAGGCTCTGGGGCAGGAGCTGGGGCCGGTTCCGCAGGTGCTGGAGCGGGCTCTGGAGCAGGGGCAGCAGCAGGCTCAGCAGCAGGGGCAGGCTCGGGGTCGGTAGCGGGGGCAGGTTCAGGTGCAGGGTCAGCAGCAGGTTCTGGGGCAGGCTCTGGGGCAGGGGCGGCGGCGGGCTCTGGGGTTGGGGCAGCCGGAGGGGCTTCAGGAGCGGCAGGTCCGGCCTCCGGAGCCGGGGATGGGGCTGGGGAGGCTGGTGCGTCTGCTGGCTTCTTTGGGGGCATGCTGGCCGTGGAGAATGCTGATGATTCTCTGGTGCTTGCGGTGACTGCAACTGCTGCTTTGCCTGCTGTTGTGCTGTGGAATAGTTCTTGAAGCTGTGAAGACAATGGACTGCGACAAGTGTGCAGTTATATACAAGGCCCTGCCCTATCGGCCAGTCATGCTCTCTCTCTCTCTCTCTCTCTCTCTCTCTCTCTCTCTCTCTCTCTCTCTCTCTCTCTCTCTCTTATCCTGTCTCTGGTACTCTCTTGATTTCAGCCCCCATGCCAGTCTGCCTGTTCTATTATTGTACTCCATCTTTTCCTCCTATGTCTCTCTCTGTCTATCCTTCCTCTTTCTTTCTCTCCTGCCTCTACCTCATCTCTCTCTCTCTCTCTCTCTCTCTCTCTCTCTCTCTCTCTCTCTCTCTCTCTCTGTACCTCCCCATGCTCTGTCTCCTCCCTTGTTTTAACTTTTTTTTTTCTACAGAGACATTCGGCATTTCTCTGCCCCACCCACTCCACAACATACAGTATGATCTGTAGTGCTATAAAAGGAAAGGACGCTTAGCCCCACGAGGGCCCACTCTACTCTACCTCTTGGGAAAGAACCCACAACATGGTCTACCACACCACACCACATCACACCACTCTACACCAATGTATACACCACACAGCAATGGTCCACCACACAGCACTACACTACACTATGCTACACTACACTACACTATGCTACACTACACTACACTGGTTACGTGGCGCTATTCCGACATGGCGCTATTCCGATGTTAATGTCTATTGTCGGAATACCGACACGTTTTCCACCGTCCGCCGCTATTCCTACATGCCGCTATTCCTACATGCCGCTATTCCGACATCCCTAACCTTAACCCTAACCCTAACCCTAACCCTAACCCCTAAAAAGTGTCGGAATAGCGGCATGTCGGAATAGCGCTATGTCGGAATAGCGATTGCCCCCCCACTACACTACACTACACTACATTACACTACACCACACAACACCACATCACACCACTCTATACCAATGTATACACCACAGCAATGCTACACCACACAGCACTACACTACCTATGCTACACTACACTACAACACACCAATGCTTCACCACACAACACCACATCACTCTACTCTACTCTCGCAACACTAATGCTACACCACACCACACTACACCACACCAATGCTACAACACAACACACTACACTACCAATGCAACACCACAACACACCACACTACATTACACCACACCACACCACAAAACACCACATTACACCACACCACAACATACCACATTACACCACACCAGTGGTGTAGTCTACTTTTTTATGGTGGGTATACTGTATATTTGAGCATTTTTTGAAGTGGGTATACTGTATATATTTGTGCTATTCAAAACAATGGATCAATCAATTTTAAGTGGGAATACTGAAATCCCTGAAATTTCGAAGTGGGTATACTCCGTATACCCGCGTTCTACGTAGACTACACTACTGCACCACACTACACCACAACACACCACACCACAATGCTACACCACAACACACCAACGCAACATCACAGCAATGCTACTCCACAGCAGTGCTACACCACAACACACCAACGCAACACCACAGCAATGCTACACCACAGCAGTGCTACACCACAACACACCAACGCAACATCACAGCAATGCTACACCACAGCAGTGCTACACCACAACACACCAACGCAACATCACAGCAATGCTACACTACCTGTAGGCCTATACCACATTACACCACATCACAAATAGGTCAGGAGTGAAAATATGAATGAATGAAAAGAAACTATGGATCTGAGATACTGGCAGGGTAATCCAATCCATCCATCCATCCATCCATCCATCCATCCATCCATCCATCCATCTGCCGGTCCTTCTGTTTTTCTCTATCTATCTATCTATCTATCTATCTATCTATCTATCTATCTATCTATCTATCTATCTATCTATCTATCTTGTCAATATATAAACAGTAGGCCTTATGAAAAAAGTTCTAGAATATTCCACACATTGGTGCAGATGTCTTGTGCTACCAGAAGATTCCTGCAAACACTCTACAAGAGTCATGTGCAAACTGAATACTGCCAGTATTCCATTGTAAATGCAAAATGTAAAATCGAAAAAAATCCTGCAAGCAAATGTTCTCTATGGTCATCCACATAGAAAAGGAACCTGTAGTGTAGGGTGTGTGTGCTACAGTAGCGTGTGGGACCTTCTTGAGGGGGTGAGAGCGAGAGGTGCGAATGATGAAGAGATTAGCACCTCAAAAGAGGAGGAGAGGGGGCCCTAACAGAGACAGAGGGTGCATTCCAATATGCAACCTTGTGTCCTCCACTTGTGCTTGAGGCCTCGCACCAGGAAGTAATATGTCGTGATGACATCACTGACAACAGCATTATATTTCAATATCTTGCAAAAGCTCAATTGTAAAGTCATTTTCTCAATTGCAAACTGGATGATGAATGTAGAGTAGTCTCCCAAAAATTGTCCTGACTAGGCTGACAGCAGGGAAAAGTAATCGTTATCTCCACGGAGGCGGGGCATCAGCAAAATGTGAGGCCACAAGCACAAGAGGAGGACGCAAGGTCGCATATTGGAACGCACCCAGAGCGATCACAGAAGGAGGGGTTAAAAAAACAGGTTTGGGGGTGTGTAACATACCTAACTCCACCCAGGACAAACTTTCCGGCACTTTGTTATGCTATGTGCACACTGTATTATTCCACTTCATATTTGAAATTATGCATTATGAAGGGGGGCCTTTCAGATGGTTTTGTACCGGGCCTGGTCAAACCTTCAATTGGCCTGGGCCTTAATAGTCGAGTACATCTATGGTCAAAATGCACCAAACCCCAAAAAAATTGATACAAAAGGTTTTTCAACTGATTCCAATACATCCAGCTGTCCTTACTAACATACTAAAAATCTAGGAAAATCTAACTTCAGGAAAGGTGTCATTTTCAAGATCAAAGTTTTTTAAAATAAAGGTTACTACATGATAATTACATTGGCATGAACTAACATGTTTTCAGGATCTGTTTGTTTGGAGTGCTGTTTGGGTGGATAAAGACACTTCTGCTATGGTAATATCCATGTGTTGTTTGTCAGGGCACATCATCAGTGATGAATCATGGTGTCACTAGGTATTTTGGGTCTTTCAGCAGCTGAACTGAATAGACAGGAGCCACTACATGTGTAAGTAGAGGGCAAGGTGAAACGGTTGGTACTGGAGACAGACAATGTCCTGAAAGGACATAGGGCTTTAGCATAGCTTTCGGGTAAGCCAGAGTAGGGCCTGTTGTAGCTTCATAGGCAAGGGTCAGGGCCTTGTATTCAATTAGGGCATGAAAAAGAGGACATGACTGGGAAACTGAGGCTATGTGGTCAAAGAATGATAGATGGTCATCAACTATGACACTTAGATTTATTGTGGCCTTATTTGAGGCAACAGTAGCAGAATCCATATTGAGTTCGATATCATGGCAACCTAAATCTTTGGCTGGGATCACCAGCAGTGCATTTGGGCGAGGCTCAACTGAAGGTTGCATTCCTTCATACTTGTGGATAGTTCAGAGA
>NC_085873.1:2582271-2587271 GCF_034702125.1 Engraulis encrasicolus
TGAAACGGCTACCGTTTTCCCTGAAATACAGTAGACTTGGCAAGAATTGACAAGGAGATGCATTGGCTCAAGTCTCCCATAGAGATGAATGGGATTTGGCGATTTTCTTCCGGTTTCCGGGTCTAGGCCCACCCCCCGCCGTTGCTTCACTTCAGAATAGAACCTACAGTATTCCCTCTATTCAGTATCAATGGTTCGTATTGTGAACCAAGTCAACTCTGATTTTTGGTGTAAGCACATGTTTGTCTGTTCCGGAGGTGGGATCCCTCATTGGCACAGTTCTCTGCCTCAAAATACTATGTCAGTAATAGAGTTTGAAGCAATTCAACGCAGTGTACAGCATAGCCTACACGATGGGACGTGTCATGTGTCTGTTTATCGTCTCCTCCCTGGGAAAGGTGGGTAGTGTCAACAGAGCCATCCGATAAACTCTTTAAGCAAATATTATGCAGTAGTAGTGAAGATGGCACTTCCTGATTTAAATTAGGCCATCTATCAGTTAAAGGCAATTAATTCCTTGTTTGGTCACACCTGTTTAGAGACAACTTCTCAGAGGACTATGCAAAGAAGATGGTTCAGGAGTAAGTTAAGAGGTAAATTATCTAATAGAAAATGAGGACTCCAGGCTCAAGAAAATGAGGACTCCAGGCTCTTCTATTCTATGATTTACCTCTTCACTTAACCTGGTTTACTCCTGAGTCAGCTTCGTAGTATAGGCTCCTGGTATTGGTGAGCAGGTACTGACAGCTGATGTCCCTAGACACATTAGGTGTGTTACCACAATGATTTCCACTCACAGCATGGCATGTGATGGTCCATTAGAATCATAAGCCGGCCAACGCCCCCTGGACCTCATCATAAGCCTGCCAGCAGACACCCTCCCCCCTAGTGTTAAAAAAAATGCCAACTAAGCACCGCCCCCTATCAGCTGTATGTTACATTATGTTTTTAATTCAAAACAAATAATTCTGAATTAAATAGTTCGGAAGTAAAATTATTCTCTGCCGAGTTTACATGAAGCACTTTCGTTTAATTCTAAATTCAATTTAATTCTAAATTCTTAAATCTGCATCTGAAAGCATCTCAATTGGACTGACTGAGGATGCCCGCGTGCTGGGTCTGCAGGCGGTGGGTCTGGGCAGACGGGCTGTGATTTGGGTCTGCATTGGAGCCTCTTGCGTCATCATGTAGCAACGATCATGCGTGGAACGACCGGAATTGTTTTAAAAGGTGCACTGTGTAATATGTTTATTTTATTTCCAGAATTCATGCTGTCCAGTCACAAATGTTACCTTTTTCATTAATACTTACCAACACCATCAAATTCTAAGTATTAATTATATACTGTAGTCTATTAGCCTGGCGAGCCAGACCCGTACAGCAAAAAGCTGTACAGGGGTCTGGGTGAGCTCGGAGAAAGTGTGGGCGGGATAAACGGTTGTCTATCAAAATGCCTTGGCACTCAACGCCACGCAACAGGATGGTGGAACAAGCAATCCCCACACACTTCTGTGTAACGTCACAGCTGTCTTTCACAACGTACACGCGACACGCCCCTTTGTAGGTGAAGCGGCAACTCCAAGCCGTCGTAGCAGTAAATGCGTGTGATCACCACAGACACAAACATTTCCTAATAAATCGTGTTTTCACTTACACAGTTCAAAAATGCCTCGTCTTCAACCACATGACCCTCCTTGATCAACCAGCGAAATGTTGAACAATTTGGGGCTTGTTAAATGGTTTTATTTATGATTGTTGTCAACATGGCATGTTCGGTGTTAGCTAGCTAGCTACAGGCGACAGGTTGGCTAGCTGCTAGCTCGGTAGACTAGGTGTCATTCCCATCTATTTAGTAAGCTACTTAAAGACTTTCAAAGCTCCCAAATGTCTCGTTTTTAATGACATGGATCTTATTAGAATTTGGGGCAGGCATATAATACAAGGCTGGATACCTAGCTCTGTGTTATTGACGACAGGTTGGCTAGCCACTAGCTTGGCAGACTAGGTGTAATTCCCATCTATTTAGTAAGCTACTCAAAGACTTTCAAAGCTCCCAAATGTCTCGTTTTTAATGGCATTGTGTCTTATTAGAAATTGGGGCAGCAATTTCCTTCTACACCTACAGTAGTGGTCTGATAATAGCGTGTGACTATCTGGTTCTGTAAAATGCTCAAATTAGCTTACCGAGCTAGCTTAAAACCTCGAATGATCAAATGGTGATGTGTTGTGATCTATTTGTGTCCGATAAGTTCATGGTGTATTTTTACATCAAACCATTTCAGCCACGAAATGTATTATCATCCAGGCTTTTCAATTTAAGTAAACACTTTCGTGCTGTACGTAGCACGGACGGCCAGCATGTTTCTTCTTAGAAAGTTTCCTGTGTTTACTAGGTTGCCCAGCCCCCCTCGCAATTTGATTGGCCCTGTCATGGGATAACTTTCAGCCTCGCAAAACGACCGGGGTCCGCTAGACTGCCCCCGGGAGCAAATTCAATTTGCGGTCGCTAGGGACGTCTAGATTTGTAGGCTAGTAGCCTACTATAAATTGCACTTCTCCCCATTTTGAGTTCTGAATGGTCATACTAATTAATAGCCTATTAGTTCATTATTTAGTAAATATTCATGAAAAGATGCCATTTGGCAGTAAACAGCACAGTTTAAATGAGTAGCATATGCTACTCTGGCCACCTACAGTACAGTAGTGCACCTTTAAAGCAGAGTTAAGGTTTATACGATACAGAATTAAGGGTATGTACGATTGTTAGTTGTTCATGCTACCCATTCACTAATGTTACCTTTTTCATGAATAGGCCTACTTACCACCACCATCAAATTCTAAGTATTCATTATGACTGGAAAAATTGCACTTTTCATACATGAAAAGAGGAATCTTCTCCATGGTCCGCCATTTTGAATTTCCAGAAATAGTCATTTTTCGCTGCAAAAATGACTCTACTTGGGCCATACTAGAAAATAGGCTATTAGTTTATTACTTAATAAACTTTCATGAAAATATCAAATTTGGCAATAGGCAGCCCAGTTTCAATGAGCAGCATAGTTGCAGTACCTTTTTTGACCATTTTTTGCACATTGTAGGCCTACCTTTAAGGTTTATAACTGATTTTTAATTGAATATCCCTGGTTTATGTCAAGTATTCTCTCGTAAGTGAAAAAGAATAAAGTCCGCAACACTGCTTGTCTACTGTGAATTATTTAATAGAGAGCTTTTGCCTGATGAAGACCTGAAGGTCAAAACGTTGCTCTCCATTAAATAATTCACAGTAGTCAAGCAGTGTTGCGGACTTTATTCTTTTTCACTTGGATTTGCTCTCATTGTCCTGCACCTGTCCTGGCCCATCGGCAGGGGCGCCCCCAGGTGGTGGCTAGTGGTGGCTACCGCCACCACGTGATCACTCTCAGCCACCACGTTAGCCACCACAACAAAATCTGGCTTGTAGCATTAGCTAAACTACAACTCCCAGCATGCACGATAACAAGCTACGCTAGGTAGACCCGCCCTCGAATCGAGAGTCAGTCGAGAGACGTGACGTGAGCTCTTCAGTTGCGTCGGCCGGGCAGGCTGCGTACAGCAGTGAGATGGACAACAACAAAGGTGTCAGTCTGTAAATAAATGATTTACAACGTTCTCTATGCTCCGTTTTTGAAAGGTTATGGTCCATATTTCATTACAAATAGTGTCTTAAGGACTTCAAACTGGTTGTTACTAGGAAATGGCATTTTAGCCTCCTGCAGCTAACTGAAATGCTACTTCAAAAAACGAACTGCTTGTTTAACATTTCATACTTATAAACTGTCCCCAAATACTTCGTTTTGAATGCTAACTTGCTAAGCCCTTCTTTAGGTTGCAAACAAAGTCGAACAACATGAAGATGTATTGATGGTTGCTGAATCAACATTGGATCTCTGCTGTTTTGTTGACAAAACGGCTGAGGTCTTCCCCTTTGCTAGGTGCATTAGTAGCAGTAACTTATAGAAAGCTATTACCCTTGCACATTCTCATTATGAATGTCAGCAGGGCTGTCATTAATGAAAGCATAAGCAAAATGTTTGCTTCATTTGTTTGAAAACTGCTATATTTGCAGACCAGATTCATGAAGATGTATTTGTTAGTGGGAAAACCAATATGCCTCAGTACAGATATGATTTTTTTATATATATATTTTTTTATTACAGGTGCCAATTGAGCAAGGCACCCACTGGGAAAATGTTGGCCCTGTGTCAGTATGAGAGACACTTTTTATCCACGTGTGTGTGTGTCTGTCTGTCAACTTGTGACATTTTACATTATTGCTATTTTTAATTGATTAATAGCACTATATAAATAGTAATTCTATCATATCATACACAATGTGCTTGAGATTGAGGAAATATAGAAAATAAGACTGTAGGCCTATAACTAATCCTAATAATAAACAAAATGGCTATCTAGCCTATCTAACAACCCCAGTAGGCCTATCGGTATATTTGTGGGGGTTTCCTCAGGTATGCCACCCCAAGATTTTGCCTAGCTCCAACTAGCCACCCAGAGGATTTATTTCTGCTGGCGCCACTGCCCATCAGGTGGGATGTGCACACATCTACTCCTCTGAACTTGAAGTATTCTCTTGTAAACAGTGAACGGTATAAGGACCTAATTGACCAAGGTATATTTTTTCTTTCAAAGGCAAGTTTACAGTATATGTTTACCTTTGTGTATTCTTGGGTATGCTTTGATTTTTTTTTTTGCGGGGTGGGTTAGCACTGGTAAGACATTAAAACTAGGCTACGTTCACCCCTGGCTACAACACCCAGGCTATTGTAAACTTATATCACTTTATACAGACGCTGCAATGTTGAACAATTAGAATAGCTGTGCTACATGTCGGATAAACATTTACGTTGAAGAAATTTATGGTTGTCTTATCTAACAGCTACTCCCTCTATTCATCAAGACACAGCACGTTTGACAGCTTCTGGCTAAGATCACATGCAGACTTA
>NC_085873.1:2592271-2597271 GCF_034702125.1 Engraulis encrasicolus
TCATCCCTGCGTAAATGAAGGTAAAAAGTAATAATATCTAGAAACGCACTCAGAGTGCAGACCTCCGCCAAGGAAGCTTCATAGGACATTTGACAATGTACACCCTATTTCTTTCTACCTTCTTTTTGTGGAGTTAGAAAATGTCAAAATTCTCCCTATTCCACAATGGTGAAGAATCTTTAAAAAAATCCTTGTTCTGGATCATGATCTAGATCACCACCAAAATAGAATCACTTGTTCCTTTTGTCATTTCCATCAACAAATACAGTATTATCTGTTCATAGCTTTTTGATTCATCCTGCTGACAGATAGACAAACAATCAGACAAACAAACAGAAAGACAGACAAACCAACACGACCGAAAACATAACCTCCTAGGTGGAGATCATAAAGTCCCACCCCCTAGAACATTTCTTAGTAGACGACTCGACGGCATGCATTTTGTACGTTTCACTTCATCTTAGTGTTCCACTTATGCGTAATGGCAAAACTGTGTTCAAAATCTGTGGTGCTCTCCCCGATGGCTGGTGAGTGTGTAGGGAATCCTCTTTAGCTGATAAATATGCATGCAGTGGTGCGCCTATTTATATGCACACAGTGTTGCGCTTTCTTACATTTTCCTTTGCTGACAGTTCATTTTGTCATCTGCCTTTTTATTCCACAATATTGTGAAATGCACAGTATACCTATGTAGGCAAAATAGACACCCCCCCCCTGCAATGGAGTAGAATCTAATTGATATTTTTAATACAGTTGAATCCATTGATGTCTTGAATCCAAAAGACATTGCAGGTTTGCATCTTATTGTATATGTGCAATCTGGTAAATGGGAAAGGGACACTCACCGCTCAACCACAGCTGTCATTTTGGTGAAGGTGTAACCTAGGTCAAGCTGTGCAGGCACGGGGTCCCTTTCTATACCTAACCTCTCGTCCTCTCCTTTTTGGCTTATGGCCTTGTGGATCACTGATGCTCTGCGTCCGTGGAGAAAACATATGCCAATTGCAAATCAGGAAATTACCTTTGAATTGTGCCAGATACTGAATAAAACCTCTGGTGCCAATATCTTGCCTTCCTTCACAAGGCCACAAGCACAGGGAGAGGACGGGAGGTTGGATATTGAAAAGGACCCACAGTCTCCAAACCAAGACAGTATAGGCAGACATGGTCCCAAGTGAGCTAAAAAGCAAGGCCTCTAGCTAAGTCAGTAGGGTGTCTGCATACTTTGGGATTAGGGGTAAGGTTGGGCCAGGGCTGAGCCTTTTAATACCATAAGACAGTGGTTCCCAAACTGGGGTTCGCAACCACTGGGGGTTTGGTCACGGAGATACTGCTGGGGGGTCCTAGACGGAATGGGAGAGCGGTGGAAAACGGGGGGAAACACATAATAGTTAGCATAACTCCAAAATTAATTGAAAAATAGTGTTTGACATTTGTGATATGGGCGATGGTGGTCACGAAAATATTCTCAAGTGGGAAAGGGGGTCCCGGGTCATGCTATGATATGCAGAGATGTATAAAGTACTGGAGAAAAGTAGTGGAGTAGAAGTACCAGTATCATGTTGTCAAATGACTTGAGTAAAAGTCAAAAGTAACCTTTCCTTACCTTACTCAAGTAGAAGGACAAAAGTATTCAAAATGTGTTGTACTTAAGTAAAGCAAGTAAAAGTATTGCAAGTTTTGCTACTTGGGTAAAAGGTAGAAGTAGAAGTAAAAGTACTGCATTAAAAAAAATGGGGGAAAAAAAGTCAGTCAAAAGTTTGAATACCATTTGGTTTATTAGAGCTCTGTACAATAAGTGTCTTCTGATGTGCAAATACCATTATGGTTTGTTATTAAAACAGCTTTGTAACACAAGTTCAGTTCTTAAGAAAACGTAGGGCAGTAGTTTTACTGCTTAAAACAGTGCTTCCAACTGAGCGTCACTGACCGCGCCAAAAGGCATGCGCGAGAATGCGATCTGCTTTTATTTCCCTACCATTGCATCGCCCACTGACCGTGAAAAACGTTCCATCATATCTGGTGATGACAGAGCCATCTAGCGCTCGGGCATAGAAACGAGTAACAAGTAACGAAAGCAGCACATGAAAAATATGTCGGAGTAAAAGTATTAATTTCATCAGAAAAAAAAATGTAATGCAGTAAAAGTACAAGTATGAGGAAAAAATATTACTCAAAAAAGTACAGATACTGCAGTTTAGTACTTAAGTACAGTACTTCGATACTTTTACTTCGTTACTATACATCTCTGATGATATGATAGCCTACATCAACAGCAGCAAAGCTCTTTTCACACTTTTCAGCCATCACAAAATATAATCCGCCCCTCCTCCACACCCTCCTTACCAAAACAGAATATTTCAAAGGCAGACTGCTTAGTAATTTTTGTGGGTTTACAATAGTAGTCCGGGAGCCGTGGGGTTGAACCCAGATTTCTTTGATAAAGTTATTTTTTTTGCTTTATCTGATAGATTTTAGGTAAGTCTTCAAGATTTCAGACGATGCCCGGTGATATCACTTGAGCATTTTCAGATTTTGAGCCTTTATTGTCCCATAAATGCAAATTATGACAAAAAACTAAAGACACCTAATATTACTGTGAATAATGTTACAAAATGTACCAAATTGCTTATATTACCTGAAAAACATTCACACTAGACTGCCTTAACACTGCCCTTATTGAAACAAACCCAATATGGGGTGATAATTAACCCTTTCATAACAGCAATCCCACAAATAAGACGACACTCTGTAGGTGAATAAGGTATTTTTTTAACTTGCAGATATCAATATGAAACTTTATCAGATGATTACTCGTATGAATTGGAGAAAAAAATGTATTACAAGTTTTCTATATTTTATTTTTAAATATGCTAATTAGGCTATTATGTAATTAAATATGCACTAATTTGCATTATATTTTGATGCAATGAATCTGACCACCTGAAAATGCCAGCTTCAAAATTCCTTTTTTATTTTGTTAATATCCTACATACAAGAATATTTACTGTGGTTAATTGTGGCTATCTCCTTTTGTTATCCAGGTACAGAGAAAATACTGCTAATAACCTTAAAAAATGCGATTTCAGCCTATTTTTATGCATTTAGTTATATAAATCAGGTCATGAATGACAAATAAACAAATGCCTCAGTAAAAACATTCACAACATTGCTTAGAATAAGACTGTAAAGTATGGAACGGATTTTGCATTATGAGATCCTGCATAACATCACATCATGACAACATACATGACAACATCGCCGCCTACCACAAATAGCCAACATAATTTTTTTTTTTTTTTTTAAGAACAACAGAGTGTGGGGGTAACTGGTGAGCAGTCGTTGGCTGTTCCAAAAGATGAGTAAAGAAATGACATACATCCAGTGTATCCAGACTGGTATTGAATGATCACTTAAATCCATAAAGCCATCAAATAAGATCTGTACATGCATTTAAATTTACACAGAAAGACCTATATACACTGCAACATACAGTACCGCACGCTGAGAGAGAGAGAGAGAGAGAGAGAGAGAGAGAGAGAGAGAGAGAGAGAGAGAGAGAGAGAGAGAGAGAGAGAGAGAGAGAGAGAGGTCTAAACATAGGAAAACAGCTATACATTATATATACGGTTGAGTCAAAAAATTAAGTCAATCCAGTGTATCCTGACTGGTATTAAATGATCACTTAAAAGTCCATGAAGCCATCAAATAAGACATGTACATGCATTTAAATTCGCACAGAAAGACCTGTCTACACCTATACAACATACAGAGTCCTTCACACCTAAAACACCTATAGCCTATACTACACGCACACGCACACGCACACGCACACACACACACACACACACACACACACACACACACAGTAAAGCTCACACAACATTGGTTCGGCAGCATCCCAGCCGAAAACATGCACAGAAAATGGTGCAAGGCACACTGTTTACAGCACAGCTACATTTCTTAGAATTGCAGGGGCTTTTACTCTTGCAACCACATCTGATCATCTGTAAAATGTAGTCTGGTGCCACTTTGACCTTTTCTGGTACACTTATTGGTATCAGTGCTTTGTTGCATGGGTCTTTCTTCCATCCAAATGCTTCAGGAGATAGTTCAGGTGGAGTGTGAACCAATGTCCTCCACAATATTGCTTGAAAATTAGCCCTTTTCACATTCTCAAGAAATGCCTCTGTTGTTGGTGGAAGAGCAGCCAGGTTAGGTGAAGATAAATGACCTTTCCTATTCTTTTTTCCCCATACCACCAACCTTGTATGTGACATGCTGATACTGTCTGGAATGCCATAACATGCCGACACAAAGTTAGTGGCCTCTCTGGAAAGTTGTTGGAATGGTGCCAGCACATTACCAATTGATGTCAAGTGATATCCAGCTTTTAGGGTCTTGATAACAGAGCCTTTACCAATACCAAAATAGGATGCCACAGTGTCACACCCTGATATGGCATGGGCTGGTAAAAGGTCAATTACAATGTCATTTTGTGGATTTACATTTTTAATTTGATCTCTTTCCATGTTAATACGACCACCACTGAAATTATGTACTTTGTAGGCAAACAAATAATCAGCCAAAAATTATGTAATTATTACTTACAATTTTTATTTTGTGTTACAACAGCACAGGAAGAGTAAATAGCAATGTATGAAATGGTGAAATTCTGTGTTGAATTAGTACCGGTAATCCTTTCTGGGTATGTCTAAGCTGACACCACCAATATTCGCCTAAATGTTACATATTTCTGCTTGACAAACAGCTAGTTATGTAATTGTCTAAAATTTATTTGGTACGAGGACACTTTCTTCACTTTGATGTGGCAGGCCTACCACCCAGAATGCTCTATGGTTAATCATAGTGCAGTTATGAAGCTGTCAAAAGCTTGTGGGCTATGGCTGCAGCGAAATCAACATGAAAGGGTTAATATCTGAAATTGGCACATCACCCACTCTTATCCTGATGGGTAAGTGTTGGACAACTACAAACAG
>NC_085873.1:2602271-2622271 GCF_034702125.1 Engraulis encrasicolus
ACTTCCATCCTCTGCTGTAACTGAAGATACATATAGAAATCACAAATTGTGTTTATTTATTTGTTTGCTTGTTTGTTTGTTTGTTTGTTTGTTTGTTTTCTTTAGGAATACCCTCCTTGACAACTGCATTATGGATAGTGCTTAGAAGCCAGTTTGATGATGTGGGGTGAGTCAACCTAGTCATCTCACAGCTACACCATACAGACAAGTGCAGACATAACATATTTACACAGACAAAGTTTATGTACATAAAATGAAAAATAAATACAGTTGTAATGATGCGTATGTGAAATCCCCAGAGATAAAATGATTATCAAGGCCCCTCCCTAGTCTTCCAAGACCATCAATGTAGAAATAGTATATAATATAATCATTCTGTACTGTATATTGTGTGAAATCATAGTGAAGTGTATGCAATAGGCCTATGTTTATTGTATGCTGCTTAGTGTGTAAAACTAGTGTGCATAATGCATGCCATCACAGAATATAGTCGTGTCAGCCTATTTAAGCATGCCACTTCCTCAACTGAGACATGCAGTGCTGCACTGACTGAGAGGGTTTTCTATCACACTGTTGGTCTCTGCAATGTTGGAGAGGGCCTCTGCATCCCTGTTTAAGTTGAACAAGTCTAAAGTCTGTTTCACTCTTCCAGATGCTGGTATGATAGTACTTAACCTATACAATACACATCCTGCTTCAGGTGCTGGGATGATGCAGATAGTGTAGCCTATCTTTTGTTTATATTGTTGTTTATTCTATACCATGCATATTCTGTTCTAGGTGCTAGGATGCTAGTATATATAGAGTATAGGCAGAGATTCTAGGAGTAGCCTATTATTCTTTCCCAGTCTCTCTGGTATAGGCCGATATACAGTACGTTTAAATGCAGTATGCATATACTAATCTATATTGTGTTCTAGGTGCTGGGGTGATACAGTATATATACAGTATACAACTAGTGTGTATATTGTTTATATCACTAGTAGTGTATAACATTGTTTATACTATTCTATTTTGTGTTCTGGGATGTAGGTGCTGGGATGATACTGAGGGCGCCCTCTGGTGGATGTTTGGAGGGCCCATCCTGATATCTGTGTGTGTAAGGATCACGTCTACATTCACATTTCCTTTTACATTCATTATTGTATCTCTACTATCACTAACCTACTGAAGCAAAGAGCCTGCGACAGACACATGTGCAGACTCCTGTACATCCTAACACATGCACAGCCGGACCACCAGAGAGCAGAACATGCCCCTGGACCTCACCTTCAAGTTTTATTATAGATACGTCTCAACGGGGGCTCTAAGGCAACAGGGGCTCTAGGGCGATCAGTAGCATTTGAGGTGCACTGAGGTCTAGTTTATTTTTTAGTGCTAAGGGGGGCTTTGGCAGGCTTATGATGAGGTCAAGGGGGTGTAGGGAGTCTTCTGATGAGGTCAAGGGGGTGTCTTTTCCATAACGGTTGAGAACCACTCTGGTTTATAAATGCAAAGCTTATCTTGTCAGTGGGCAGTGCAGCTGTGGCCTAATGTAGCGTAATGCAAGGTAAAAATGTGATATGCACAGCCTGATGCAATAATGGTGAAGTGGTGTGACATGGCGTGGTGTGTTCATAATGAGGTAAGTGTTAAAGTGTTATCCCCTGTGCTGTGTGGTCCTCAGGTGAACTTCATATTGTTCATGAACATCCTGAGGATCATCGGGATGAAGACCAGGAGCCCGGACTCCAGCGCTGGAGACAAGTCTCGCTACAGGTGAGGGCTACAGGCAGTAGTGTGCACAGACATTTTGGCGGGCAGGTGCTCGAGGGGGTAGGGGGGGGCATATGGAACTTCAAGGCTGGCTTCCTAGTAGGCTATGGAGGCTGGGGGGTCATCACAAATGTGCACTAGACAGTACCCCAATACTAGAGGGGGGCAGTCTGTACTTCTTAGATGCAATTTCCTGCATTTTAACCAAATTGTGTCGCATTTCAGCTCTAAACGGAACCATACTTTTGTTTCTAAATACGGGACAATGCCGTACTTCAAGGGATGGTTGGCAACCCTAATAGACATGCATGCATCCCTTTTCACTTTCACCTCTGTGGGGAGGTGGTGGCTTAGTTGGTGGAGGAGCCTGTTCGGCAGCCAGAAAGTTGCATGTTCAAGCCCTGCAAAGTCTGACCCCCATCAATGTGTCTTTGAGCAAGACAGTTAAAGGGGTGTGCCACTATTTTGGGGCTTAATACAGTTAAAATCGTTGGCTGGGGTTTATAAAGGTGGTAAAGTGTCTTATTTTTCATGTTAAGCGTTGTGAAAGTGAAAGTGAAAGCCCATTGGGAAACTCCAACTCCCATTGTCATTGTGACACAGCACTCCACAGCACACAAGTGAACACTGCACACTGCACACAACGAAATTGCGTTTATGCCTCACCCGTGCAAGGGGGCAGCCCTCAGTGGCGCCCCATGGGGAGCAGTGCGGTGGGACGGTACCATGCTCAGGGTACCTCAGTCATGGAGGAGGATGGGGGAGAGCACTGGTTGATTACTCCCCCCACCAACCTGGCGGGTCGGGAGTCGAACCGGCAACCTCTGGGATGCAAGTCTGACGCCCTAACCGCTCACCCATGACTTGTCTTGTCTTGCTTAAGATAAGTTAAAAGAGGGTATATGTCGGTAAGCTAGTGAAAGTCAATGGATCCGTGTAGCATTGTAGCATGCTACACGGATCCATTGACTTTCACTAGCTTAGCGACATGCTCCCTCTTTTAACTTGTCTTAAAGCAAGACAACGGCTTACATGAAAAATAAGACAGTTTACCACCTTTATAAACCCTGGCCAACGATTTTAACTGTATTAAACCCCAAAATAGTGGCATACCCCTTTAACCCTTAATTGCTCCTGGTAGCAGGGTGGTCCCCACTGTGGACGTCCATGGCCACCAGTGTGTAAATTGGTGAATGTGAGGCATGCAATGTAGAGCGCGTTGAATGCTCGAAGCAGTGGAAAAGCGCTATATAAATGCAGTCCATTTACCATGACCATTCTCTACTGCCCTCTGCAGGCAGCTGACGAAGGCGACGCTGCTCCTGATCCCCCTGTTTGGCCTGCACTACATCATCTTTGCATTCTTCCCACATCACGTCGGCATGAGAGCGCGATTCCTCCTCGAACTGGTTATCGGCTCTTTTCAAGTAGGCCTACTGTAACAGACCTCATTGAGACTTTTTTCATTTCATTAACTTCATTTCATTTCAGAAATAAGAGATAATGCTATTGTATCAATGTTTTTTGTGTCTGTTTTGCCAATTTACCATGACATTCAAGGCCCAATGCTACTCCATGTCTATAGCTACTGATTGTTCTAGTCCTGTCCTCAGTTTACAATCGTGAATGTGGATAAATGGATAAATGAATGAATACCTTCTTTATGTGTTTTCCCTATTAAGATAACGCAAGAAATATTGTGTAATATTCCAACAGGGTTTCATTGTGGCACTGTTGTACTGCTTCCTGAATGCTGAGGTAATTATGTTATATTATATTATATTATATTATATTATATTATATTATATTATATTATATTATATTATATTATATTATATTATACATCATTTTTATAAGCTACTATAGTATTGTATGTTGCCTGAATCTGAATTGAAAAGTATGATGATTGAACTGATGAACTGATGACTGATGACTTTCACAGGTACAAAGTGAAATCAGAAAAGCAGTCAGCAAGTGCCAGGCCGTGAGCAAGAGCAGCAGTTTCAACATGGTGACTCAAGACACTGTATGACACTGCATGTGTGTTTCACTGTGCCACTGTACCATAAGACAAATAACTTCTCTCCTGCTCTCTCTCTCTCTCTCTCTCTCTCTCTCTCTCTCTCTCTCTCTCTCTCTCTCTCTCTCTCTCTCCCTCATTCACTCTACACTATTCAACACTGCACATTTTGTGTAGAGCTTTTAAACATACAAACGTAATGATTTAAATATGTGGATAAAATGTTACTACCTCCATCACAGATATTTTTATTTCATTTTTATACTGTTCATATGATTTATATTTGAATGAAAGTGAGAAAGATTATAGAAATGACATCGTCTTTGTCTTGCCTCAGGCTTCCAATGACTTTCAGATAGGAGCAACTCTTTTAAACCAGGCTTGAGTGAGATAACCATGCAGTAACACATACAATTATGTGAATCCAATTTGTATTCAGTCAGTGGTGTGTAAAGTAGACAAGAGGTAGCCTACTCTTACTGATGTATTTCCAACACTATCACATGATCTTACATAGTTTATACATTAACTGTACCTATTGAGGAAGATACAGCACTCTACTTCCACTTTTACTTTATACTGTACATCTATTCATTCAATATATTACACCTGAAACATATTTCCAAGTTTGAAAGGTTGAACAAGTAGGAGCAGTTGTTGCCAAGGCTTTATTCTCAAAGAATATTATCTTGGCTTTTGTTTGGTAATTTCTATTCGTAGATTGAGCCTTCTTGAAAAGTGTAACAGATCACGGGAAGAAAACAGTAAAAAAGTACATTGGGAAAGAACACAAGGTTTAATGCTGTCTCACACCAGTTTTCACGCATTACAAAAGTATACTCCTCATACCATTTCTTCTATATTTAATAAAAAGTGGGAATACCATTGTAACTCAACATCAGGAGAATGTTTTTTATATTCTGTACAGAAGATATTGAAGGAGGACTGATAGTGAACAAACAGTCACAAAGCAGCTAGACAAAGCTTGTCTGAAATGCAGGCCTCCGCCATTTTATTTTGACCTTTAATTCAGCAAACGTCCATCTTGTATGGTTTCCTATATGCAAGGGTTCTTTGTTTCCGGTATCACACAGAAAAAAACGGCCAAGGGTCGTGTATAGCACAATGAAATGCTTTTCAGCCTCTTATACACCATCTGTGTTAAAAGAATAAATGACTAAATACCTGAACCTGAAGTAAAGTCTCTCTCTCTCACTCTCTCTCTGTGTATTTGTGTGATGCATTAAATTACAGTCAAAGGTATTGACCCACTTTTCTGAACAGTGGGCCTTTGTGTGACACACACACACCTCTCAACCCGTCATATTCACAAATGTGTGTGAATATAGTGGTAGTGACACTGGGCCACTTTTATTACTTGAGTTGATTTTGAGTTGAGATGATTGACTTTTATTACTTGAGTTGACACTTTAGAATCACTACCCCTAAAAATCATTATAAACACTTTATAAATAATGAACTAATTATCAACAAAACATTTACAAATATTTGTAAATGAGTAAGAAATACTATGTTAGCAGCAAAGTGAACGCAGCACCGCTGCATTGGTCCTGGAAATTTGTTCTTCAAAGACCAGAAGGCATGAAACCACTGGATATGTACAAGTATTCGGAGGGCAAACACACATGAAACTCATCTAGTAGAAGTTGATTCCCACACCACTGTGAGAGTCGTAGTTTGGTTCTTTTTTCATTTACAAACATTAGTAGGGCCTAAATATGTTGTTTATGATCAATTAATGAATGAATGTTAATAAAGTGCTTATAAAGCTTTTATAGAGTAGTACTTTAAAGTGTTACCCTTGAGTCCCCTCTGGTGGAGTTGGCCCAGAACAGTCAGATGTCCAGTGCTATGTCTACTACAGTGTATGATGGGTAACACTTCACTTAACGCCGGTGTCATAAGCATGTCATTACAGTGTCATAATAGTGTTATGACACAGTCATAGATAAGTCATAAATATTATGTCCATGTCCTAAACATTTTATGACGGAATCTTTGCCATAACCGAATGTCACTTAAGGCCAACCGTCATAAAATGTTTAGGACATGGACATAATGTTTATGACTTATCTATGACTGTGTCATAACACTATAAAGACACTGTAATGACATGCTTATGACACCAGCGTCAAGTAAAGTGTTATATATGATGTCCAGTGCCATCTACAGTATATGTGCTTCTCCTCTTTACACAGTCTACTAGTGTGAGTGAGGTGGGAAAGAGCCCAGTCTTTGTTGCGTTTGCACATGTCGCTCTGTAAGTACAGTAGGGGGAAAGTGTTGCATCATGGGTAGTCATCGCGAAGTTGGATAGATTAACATGGCAAATGTAGTCTAGAATAGATGAATTAGTATGGAGCACTGTAACGAGTTTCCATGCTTTTTCCATCTCCTTGATTCCTTGATTTACTCTGTGTGTGTGTGTGTGTGTGTGTGTGTGTGTGTGTGTGTGTGTGTGTGTGTGTGTGTGTGTGTGTGTGTGTGTGTGTGTATACGGCCCTGTAAAGCGTCTGAGTACCATGACAAGTGCTCTACTGTACAAAACGTATGTATTGTTATTTCTCTGAGTTTCATTCCACCCCCCGTGCCTCTTGTGGTCAATCTCAGACCATCAATTTTAATATTTTAGAACAGTCAATAATATATGTCATGGCTAATCGTCTAGCCTGAGAAAGGTTAAGGTGGATTCCTGCTGGCTTGCTTCCTTTCTTTCTTTCTTTCTTTCTTTCGTTCTTTCGTTCTTTTGTTCTTTCTTTCTTTCTTTCGTTCTTATTTCTTTCTTTCTTTCTCTGTCCTTAGCCATTGCTCGGTACCACTTGTGCTTGGCCATTGACCATGAGATGAATATTTCAGATTCAACAATGAACAGCATTGGCACCGTGGCTATTTTACTCTGCTGTCATATTTACACAATGAAGAGGACACACCACGTCTGCTGGTTGCTGATTGAAGAAAATGTACAGTATAATTTGCAATTCTAAATCATGGACCACCCCTGGCTCTGCTTCGTCTTTGGATGCACTACTTAATTAGCCTTGCCATTGCCCCAGAGTATGAAATCTGCTGTGCAAATAATCTTGTTTTGCCTTAAACTGTGAAGGATCAAACTATTAACACTGTTTGCTTTAATCTTCATCATTTAGGCGCCCTAGCCAGGGATACACTTTCATCTACTGTTTCTCACGATGCACTACCTTCTGTAATAGATATTACTGTATATATAGTGTCATTGAGTTGCTACTATTGGCTGCATTGTATTCACACACTTGGATAATATAATTCGATTGTTTTTATATACTGTACAACAAAATACAGTTCCCCAGGGGATCAAGCACAAAGTCATTTTCAGTCCATTCATCCAAGTGCATTCAATCTTTGAGCTTCTAAAAAGAGCCTGCGATGTGGTCCAATCTCACAGATTGGAATCCCACAGACTTCAGTACTGCTTGCTATGGCCTTTCCTTTCCTGCAATATCATACAAACAGTAAATGCTTAGGTCGTTTAACAAGAATACAAGAAATATTATTTTTACCCGAGAAAAAAAAGGACAGGTCAATTACGTACATTAAATACAAAATAAATACAGCGTCGTGGACCAATGATCTATACTCATCGTCTCAGAATCCGTCAGAAGTCATGGTTCTCTGTCACACCAGTTCAGTTCTATGGCCATTCAATTGAAGTTCTATTCAGTTCTATGGCCGTTCAATTAAAGTTCAGTAGTATTCCAGTGTGGCAACAGGATCACAGCACTGCAGAGTTCAACTGTACAGACAACACAGTTTTTCACCGTTTTTATCACAATGATTTTTTTGTTTTGTTTTCACAAGAACACAAAAAAGGGATCTTATTGCACCGAGGTTCACCCACTATCACCACACACGGCAATGACAAGAGGAAACAGGAAACAAGAGGCAAACCGGTACCTAGGTACCTAGACTAAAAGTTGGAAAAAACAAAGCACCACTCAAAAAACTATATTGCCCATGTTTAGTGACCTGGGGATGACGTGGAGGTGGCAAATGGTGTAGGTTACCTGGCTGGGGGTTTAGAGGTGCCTACAGTAAGAGGACATAAATGGGGTGAGATCTCATCTGTGTGTGTTTATACGACTGTGTGTGGGCTGACAGAGTGATGCCACGTCCTTGTGTCCCGACTGCACTGGGGTAAAACTGGGTAGGGTCCAGTGTTGAAGAGGGGGCACGGATAGGATGTGTGTACTGGTGCATGGCTGTGTGTATCTGTATGTGGCTGTGTGTAGGGTGACAAGTAGATGCTACGTCCCTACCTGGCACTCTGTGTCTGTCTACAAGTGCTGATCATAATCATCATCGAGCTGTTGGGGCTTCTGATTCTTCATTATACAGTTGAGCACCATCACAAATCTCCAATTAGCGCTAGTTTTAAAATGCTATTGCAATAATAACATGATATTAGAGGTTTTTTATCTGCAGTTATGAGCATTTTTTTCTCGCCGTTTCTTTGTGATTTTTTTGTGTGCCAGGGACGGGGCTGTGATTGGGTGGAGCGAGCGGCGCCAGTAATTGTAGGATCGTCACTGGTCACAGTGCAACATGTCGCTACATGGCGCTCTCTGTGTCCGTCTGCAGATGTTGCTCGTATCCCGGGTCGTCCTCCAGCCGTGCATGCTTCCTCCTCTCCAGGTTGCTGTTCGGCTCCTCGGTTTACGAGTCGTAGAGGGGAGAGGTGCTCTCCGCCTCTGCCTGATTAAACCGTCTTGCTCTATACTCATATCAACATCCTCTTGGGGCCCTTGGGTGATCAGGGACACCACTCCCTTGCTTTGCCTGAACTACTTGTTGGCCAGGGCAACCTCTTATGGGTAATTTCGCGTGTGGTAAGGGGGAAAGCAGAGCCAGAACATCTTTCTAGCATTAGGCAATTTTACGCTGTTTAGGGGTCCTCTGGTACAAAAAGTCTCCATTTCTATTCAAGAAGTGTCTGTTTTACCCTAGGTTACCTGTTGCCAACCCCTACTCTGGGAGTTGAATGGAATGGAAGGATGAAGAGGAGATCTTTAGGGTATACAGCGCTCTGTAGTCTCTGTATGTTCGACAAGGGAGTGGCTACAACAGGGTGCTACTAGTAGTCCGCCTCTACAAGGAGCTCTCCGTGTCCGTCTGCAGGTGTTGCTCGTGCTCGTGTGCCGGGTCGTCGTCCAGCTGCGTGTGCTTCCTCTTCTCCAGGATGCGGTTCAGCTCCTCGGTGAAGGAGTGGTAGAGGGGCGAGGTGCTCTCCGCCACCTCCGCCTGCCCCAGCAGCACGTAGCTGTTGCCGTTCATCTTGCGCAGCACGCTGGGCAGGGTGGCCGACAGCCCGTTGGTGTTGGCGTACTCCGCGCCGCCGCCGGGTAAGGGCGGTGCCACGGGCAGCGGCGGCGCGGGCGGAGGGGTGCGGTCGCTGTTGCACGGCGACCCCGGAATGCAGCCGCCGTCGCCGCCCGGAGACATGATCTGCAGAAAGCTGCCGTCTTCGGCTAACGCGGTGCCGCGCCGTGACGAGCGGCCGTTGCAGTGGCTCGACACGGTCTTCAGCTCGAAGTGCGAGCTGCGTTTACGCTCGCCACTCATGGCCCCTGCCAACTGCTGGGAGTACTTCCTGATCTGATTACCAGCCCCACCTCCACCTCCACCTCCACCACCACGAGCACAGAAGCTGACGTACAGCAGGACCACCGTCAGCACCAGGCACAGCCCCCCCAGGACGGCCACCAGGGAGACGTACAGAGCCTCCATGTGTCTGTAAGCCTGCGAGCCCTCGGGGCCCCCTGGGGGGAGGGGGGCAGGCAGCGCCGAGAGCGGCGTGGGGGCGCTGGTGCTGAGGAACAGGAGCTGGTTATCATCATCATCATCGTCATCTGCGATGTCATAATCGTCCTCGTTGTCACGGTGACGGTCGTCGTCGGGCCGTAGGGAGGAGGGGGAGGGGAGGACGGGGGCCTGGATCCAGACGGTGTAGCGGCGCGAGGGGACGCGGAGGCCGTTCTCCACAGAGAAGCAGCGGTAGGAGCCGCTCTGACGGGGCCGCGCGGACACGATGAGCAGGCCGTCCGGACCCACGCGATAGCCCGAAGACGAGGGGGAGGTCCAGCCTGGGACCACCGCAGAACCGGCACTCCAACCTGGCCATGAGAATTACACTCAGTGAGTATGAGTGGGTTGAGGGTACAAAAAACATCAACTTTTCATTGGGAGGGGGGGGTGGGGTTCACTGGGAATATTGTTCCATTGTTCTGTGTTGTTCTTCTGGTACAGTGTATAACCAAAATTGTGAAGGGATGCATATACTGCATATTGGTGTACACTCTGATCTTTGATACGTTGATCTATATACTGTAAAGTCAGTTTTTCCTTCAATTAACCTTATTCATAAAAAAAAAACACAGACACTATCAGCATACTGTCCGGAATAGAATAGAACAGAATAGAATATAAGGTAGAATAGAATATAATATAATACAATAGAATAGAACAGAACACCCACCCACACCCACATCCACACACACACACACACACACGAACCCGAGGACGAAGTGGAACTGGATCCTGAACTGGAGGAGGTTGCCAGGTCTCGGCCGTTGAGTGTCCAGAGGGGGGTTGCCAGGTTGGAGCGCAGCTTACATTGGAGTAAGACATCGTCTCCTGCCATCACAGAGCGGGTGCGGTGCATAGCAGACCCTGGCAACACACACACACACACACACACACACACACACACACACACACACACACACACACACACACACACACACACACACACACACACACACACACACACACACACACACACACACACACACACACACACACACACACACACACACACACACACACACACTTTATTGCTTACAGTTTTTTGTCTATTGCTTGTGAACGGTATAGACGTATGTTTAAGTCAAAAGAAAAAGTAGTGGATGGAAGTCCCTGACAACAGAAACATAGGAAGAAGAGGAGTTAAAGGGACACTGTGCAGGAAATGGACCAAAAAGGTACTGCAACTATGCTGCTCATTTAAACTGGGCTGCCTATTGCCAAACTTGATCTTTACATGAAAGTTTACTAAGTAATGAACAAATATTTTCTAGAATGGTCCAAGTACATTCAAAATGGCGGACCATGGAGAAGATCCCCGTTTTCATGTATGAAAAGTGCAATTTTTCCAGTCATAATGAATACCTAGAAGTTGATGGTGGTGGTAAGTATTCATACACAGTGTCCCTTTAAGCCAAGTTGCTTAGGGCTTTGTACGAGGTGTTATGAAGACGAAGAAGACAAAATATGTATTTACTACACTTTGGCTTTGTACGGCAGAATAGTTTAAAAATGTTGGCAAAAGGAGCACTTACAATCCAGTGTGTTACTGGGGCAGCCCCGTTTCCCCATTTCAATATCTTGAATCAGAGTTGACCTGCAAAAAGAAGAAACAACCTCTAGCTGCTTTCATTTTTCCCAGAGAACCCATAGTCAGATGATTAAAACAGTTTTTGGTTCATTATGTTGCACTATATTTTAGTTGACAAAAGATAGAAATATGCAGATCACAAAAAAACAGAATCTGGTTGTCACAGCCTGGTTGTTGTAGCAGGCCACAAAACATCTTCTACTCCAAAAGTGATGTGTTTAAAGGACCAGTTCAGTCAATTTCAACATGCAGTTGTAATGCTCACACTACCCTGGACTTGTCAGTACCTGAGATTTTTTTTCTTCTTCTTCAGCCGTTTCCGAGATCCAGGTCATTGTAATGGGGGCAGCGCTTTGTTTTCAAAAAAACATTTTTATTTATTCCCAAAAACATCCAAAAGGTTATTAAACATCAGCAGACAACTAGCAAACAGTGGTATATTTTGGGAAAATATTTGGAGTAGGCCTAGGTTACATTTTTTAAAAATGTAAACAAACGCTGCCCCCATTAGAATTGTTCATATCTCGGAAAGGGCTGAGCCAAAAAATGCAGCATCACCGGGTACTGAAAAGTCAAGGGTAGCGTGAGCAATACAACAGCATATTGAAATTGGCAGAACTGGTCCTTTAAGGGCATTTCAGCCATGGAGTGAGATAGGGAGTGGAAGGCTCGGAATTCGAATATGCAACCCTCTGATCTAAAGCCATCTTTTTTACGGCAGATAACACTTTTACCAGAGATGTTATAGACAGATACAGTACGTCATTCTAGTTCTTTTCCGGTATCCACTTTATGTCGGGTGAGCGCCCCTTTAGGAGACCCGTGGAGTACTGAGGTTGAGAATAAATGGAGTCCCTTTAGCGCTGTGGATGGCGGTAGCGCACTTATTGTGCAAACACCTCAAAAAAGAGAAGAAGAAGGAGGGGACAATGCCCCCTTAGGAGACTCAACTTGAGCACAAGCTTTTGCATTGGGTGGGCGGGTTTTGATTCCTCTTTATTATTCTACCCTCTTTGCTTCTACTTAACACATTCAGTGTAGCTCCAGCGTTACACTCCTCAAGTGTAGTCCCAGAGTTACACTCAGTGAGTATGGTTTGGTCCAAGGCTTTAAAGAGCATGTTTTAAAGAGTCATTTGACATAATAACAAGACCATTCACCTGTTTGCGTATTGGGAGATATCGACACACGTCCTGCCGTTCCAGGCACAGAATGGGTCTCGAGCGAACACACAGTCGAAACATGAGGTGTACCTCCTACAGGTGGATAAGGGAACCTGCACCACACCAGACTGAGAAGACAGGTAGACACTCCTCTACAGTGGAGAGAGAGAGAGAGAGACAGAGAGAGAGAGAGAGAGAGAGAGAGAGAGAGAGAGAGATTTAATACTCTTAAATCACCAGATCACCACATGCCACATTTCAAATACCGCCACTCAGCACCATGGCCGAAACTACCATAGAGGACACAGAGGTCATGTCCTCTAATTTTTTTTACAGAAATGTGAAATCTGTCTATGATGAATGAAAATCGATTTATGATCAAAAATGGTCAATTCTATCTGTATACACCACCCCCATTTATCCTCAAGGCAATGATTAATAAAAATTAACTTAAGAGTTTTACTGAAGAGTTTGAAGCATTCTAAATGTACAGTATGCAGTACAGTGCGCAGTATTTGACCTCAGTATTTGAAAATGTCTCGTTACGGCCCTGCTCAGCACGATAGAGCAAGGGAGAGATAGTGTGACATGACAGAGCGGTTTAATGTTTAAATGTTCAAGGTCTACAGTAAGTTGTGGTTTCTAAACAGCGCGGCTGCCACAGAGCTCTAGATGGACATCAGGGTCAGACGAATGGAGGCAAACCTCCACACAAACACACTCATGCACGAGTCGTCTGTGTCCACGCACGCATGCACGCAATACACACAAACATGCATACACACAAGCACGCATGCATGCACAACTCTACCTGGCTTTGTGAGATGACCATGCTGTAGATTTGCTGGGGTACTCTGAACAGCTGCAATTCCTCCACGATGTGCACGTGATCTTCCAGCTCCACTGCCCTGTGCAGCCAGCCCTCATCTGCACACACACACACACACACACACACACACACACACACACACACACACGCGCGCATGCATGCACGCACGCACGCACTCGCGCGCACACACACACACACACACACACGCACGCGCACACACACACACACACACACACACACACACACACACACACACACACACACACACACACACACACACACACACACACACACACACACACACACACACACACACACACACAGGTGTTAAAGCATACCATGTTGACACTACAGCAATAGGAAGGGGTCAAATTTTCTTTTAACCCATTGATGCCTAAAGCAACTGCAAAAAAAATCCCTGCTGAATGCCTAAGCCCTTGTTGGGAAAGATGCCCTCAGCCTTTAAAAACCTAAATATCTTAGCCTCTGAGGCACATTAAACATGAACTAAGTTGTATTTAAACCCTAAGACCCTCATAATGCATTAGAATGTGTTCATTCAGCTGTAACATACTCACATTTTTATTAAAAAGAGCCTGAATGCAGCATATATGTGTCTCCAGGCACCAAAGGTCAAACAACATATACGAGTCATCAGGATAAAATGGGTTAAACACACTGTGTTTGAAAAAGTATGATAAAGACTTTCTTTATTGCAAGGCAAATATACAACCAACTACGACCAACTGTTACCTGTACACAGAAACAGCATGTTGTACACAGCGCCACTGGCAGCGGCGACGGGCAGCAGTGTGATCTTGCTGTAGTTGATGCTGCGTTTGACCAGCAGAGGGCGACCTCGGAGCGGCAGCACCGGCGAGGCCATCAGGGGGTGGCGCCTTACGAACGACAGCACGTTGTCCGGCAGGTCACGTGACGAGTTGATGAGCAACGCCCGGTGCTGATTGGTTATACACTAGAAGAGACGAGAGATGAGAGACCAGAGTAAATTAGAGCAGTGCTTCCCAACCTTGTTTTGTCCCGCGTACCCCCTAAAGCCATTTTGACATAGGATGAGTAGCCCCCTCACTCATGCTCTACTGTATATCTCCTCCTCTATGCAGGGGCGCCCCCAGGTGGTGGCTAGTGGTGGCTACCGCCACCACGTGATCACTCTCAGCCACCACGTTAGCCACCACAACAAAATCTGGCTTGTAGCATTAGCTAAACTACAACTCCCAGCATGCACGATAACAAGCTACGCTAGGTAGACCCGCCCTCGAATCGAGAGTCAGTCGAGAGACGTGACGTGAGCTCTTCAGTTGCGTCGGCCGGGCAGGCTGCGTACAGCAGTGAGATGGACAACAACAAAGGTGTCAGTCTGTAAATAAATGATTTACAACGTTCTCTATGCTCCGTTTTTGAAAGGTTATGGTCCATATTTCATTACAAATAGTGTCTTAAGGACTTCAAACTGGTTGTTACTAGGAAATGGCATTTTAGCCTCCTGCAGCTAACTGAAATGCTACTTCAAAAAACGAACTGCTTGTTTAACATTTCATACTTATAAACTGTCCCCAAATACTTCGTTTTGAATGCTAACTTGCTAAGCCCTTCTTTAGGTTGCAAACAAAGTCGAACAACATGAAGATGTATTGATGGTTGCTGAATCAACATTGGATCTCTGCTGTTTTGTTGACAAAACGGCTGAGGTCTTCCCCTTTGCTAGGTGCATTAGTAGCAGTAACTTATAGAAAGCTATTACCCTTGCACATTCTCATTATGAATGTCAGCAGGGCTGTCATTAATGAAAGCATAAGCAAAATGTTTGCTTCATTTGTTTGAAAACTGCTATATTTGCAGACCAGATTCATGAAGATGTATTAGTGGGAAAACCAATATGCCTCAGTACAGATATGATTTTTTTATATATATATTTTTTTATTACAGGTGCCAATTGAGCAAGGCACCCACTGGGAAAATGTTGGCCCTGTGTCAGTATGAGAGACACTTTTTATCCACGTGTGTGTGTGTCTGTCTGTCAACTTGTGACATTTTACATTATTGCTATTTTTAATTGATTGACAGCATTATATAAATAGTAATTCTATCATATCATACACAATGTGCTTGAGATTGAGGAAATATAGAAAATAAGACTGTAGGCCTATAACTAATCCTAATAATAAACAAAATGGCTATCTAGCCTATCTAACAACCCCAGTAGGCCTATCGGTATATTTGTGGGGGTTTCCTCAGGTATGCCACCCCAAGATTTTGCCTAGCTCCAACTAGCCACCCAGAGGATTTATTTCTGCTGGTGCCACTGCCTCTATGCCAACCTGACTACACTACCTACCTTGTACCTGGTATTTGTTATCAGTGTTATCAGTGTATTAATTACTGCAATGCATTACTTTTTTGCTGTAATGCAGTAATGTAAGGCATTACAGAAGGCAAAAATCTGTAATATTTACTTAGTTACAATGCTAAATATCTCAAATTACAATGCATTACAATGACCTGGATTTAAATGGTATTCAGTGGGGTGGGTAAGAAAGAAGCTATTCCTGAACCTAGTCTGCATGCTGCCAAAAACACCTCCTGGACGGGACGTGAAAAAGTCATGACTCATGAGCTTGATTTACATTTTGGAGAAAGTAACTAAAGTAATGCAAAAGTAGTTACATTTTAAATAGAGTAATATTGTAGGGTAAGGGGTTATTTTGGAAAGACAGTAACATGTAATCAGTAATGCATTACAGTTTTTGAGTAACTTGCCCAACACGGTTTGTTATTATTACATTTCTCCAAGTACCCCCGGAGGTGTGCTGGTGTACCCCTAGTACACGTACCTCTGGTTGGGAAACACTGAATAAGAGCATGGAAATGGAAATGGAGTGAGAGAAACAGACGGATGTACAGATGTAAATGTTTTGTTTGAATCTCACCATTTCAATTTCTTGTATCACTCTCCTTTATGTCTCTATTAGGTGCAAATTGGCTATACACGAGAGGAGAGAGGAGTCGAGAGGAGATGAGATGATGTTTCGAGTCAAATTAGGGAAGGAAAATTGGGGTGAGATTAAAAGAAAACATTTCTATTTTTCTTTCTATTCCCTACATACTGTATCTCTCTCTCTCTGCAGGTCATGTGATGCGTTAATGAGCAGAGATCTATGCTGATTGGCTATACACTACAGGAGAGGGGATATGAGGGGAGGAGATGGAGAGGAGAGGAGAGGGGAGGAGAGGAGAGGAGAGGAGGTATGAGAGGAGAGGAGAGGAGATGAGAGGGGAGGAGAGTGAGAGGAGAGGAGGAGAGGGAGGAGGAGAGGAGAGGAGAGGAGAGGAGAGGGGAGGGGAGGATAGGAGAGGAGAGAAGAGGAGAGGAGAGGAGAAGAGAGGTGAGGAGCTGGCAGCTAGCTGGTCTCATAGGATTCCATATTAATTCTTAGCTTGGAGGTAAAATTTGCACTACCATACTCGGAAAACGGCTGGAAGTACAGGAGAAAGGTAATACTCAATCACATAACTCCATGGGAGGTGTAATATGAGATTTTTTCCAAAAATGGCACAGATTCACTTAAATTGTTTGAGACCCAAGGCAGCGCTCTCCCATCTCTCTCTTCCAAAAAACATTTTCATCCATTCCATCTCACCGAGCCGGGTCTTGGTTCCGGCACCTTCCCAGTGAACTCCCTCCATTTGGAGTCCTGCATCTCCATATAGGGTCCATCGAACGCCTTCTGGATGTCAGAGTGGGAGTACACACACACGGCTGAGGCCTTCGCACCTTTCCTTCACACAAACAAAACATAGACAGAATTATTACGGTAATAATGTAATGTAAACAGTGCATGGTATGGAGAGGTCCAGAGTTGTAGGAAGTAAAAGTAGAAGTACTATTTCTTCCAGTTGAAACCATGTAATATCATACCACTAGTGTTGTAATTACATCTGTGAGAGTACTTCTGCTTCTGCTTTATACAGCTCTGGAGAGGACAGACATGGGGACTTGTTTGAGATATTTTGCAAGGCGCTATTGCAATGTCTAGTTCCCTTCACACTACAAAATGAAGGAGGGAGCTAACCAGGCCACACCCCCCTTCTGCGTTTAGTCAGGCCAAGAGCAATGCAAATATCGTTTCTGATCTCCCGAAAAATCAGGGACTCCACCCACTTTGTCGGACACCAGTCAACCAGTAGCAAATCTAGGGAGCCGGGTCAACCATGCCGTTTGGGAAACATTAATTGTTATGCTCTTGGTCAGACCAAGTCTCGAAGAGATTTGAAAGTCAATGATAATATGGCTAGGATTACATGTTCAGGGATAGCTTGCTGAAGAACGGCGCCTCTGTTAGTGGAATCCCTTCCTCAGGACTGTGACACACTTAGAGCCTCTCACTATCCCTTTGAGGGCACAACTACAGTACATCACAAGACACAGTGTTTAGAAAGTACATCAAACTAGGGCTGCAAAATGAATGAAAATGAATCGAAAATTGTGTTTTTGGCTGCGGCGATTAAGAAAAATTTAAACTGTGATTTTATTGTGATCACACAGGGAGCAATATAGTAAACTGCCTATGGGTGTCCTTGAAGCCAAAACATGTTGACAGGCTGGTGTTGTTTCTGGCCAAAAATCTGCAGGCCCACCTACCGTACATTAGGCCTGTTGTTACCAAAATGGTTATGGCCAACACAGGAAAAAAATACCAGTGTTATGACAACTCTTATGGGTCTAACAATATGAGTCGAAAGAGCTAACATAACTCTTATGGATCTAATGTAACTCTAAATGGGTCAGTTGTCTCCGGCCTTCTGAAGTATTACATTGTTTGGATCCCTGCTTGGAATCCCCTCCTCTACTTCTTTAGGCTTGTGACACATGGATATCCCCTCGCTGCAGCCCACAAGAGCTATCACATGACACAGTCAGATATTGTAAGACTCCTCCTGTTTTCTCTGACACAGGGTTTTGAAAAGTACATATGCATGTCGACAGAAGGGTGGTGTGCGTGTGTGTGTGTGTTTTTTGTGTGTGTGTGTGTGTGTGTGTGTGTGTGTGTGTGTGTGTGTGTGTGTGTGTGTGTGTGTGTGTGTGTGTGTGTGTGTGTGTGTGTGTGTGTGTGTGTGTGTGTGTGTGTGTGTGTGTGTGTGTGTGTGCGTGTGTGTGTGTGACACACTTATATCCTCTTTCTGCATCCCTTCGCGACCCACAGCAGCCATCACATGACGCAGAACTTAAAGGTGCACTGGGTAATATTTGTGCATGTTCTTAACAGAATTCACGTTGACTTCCCATTCACAAATGTTACTTTTTTCACAAATACTTACTACCACCATCAGATTCCAAGTATTCATTATGATATTCCAATAAGTATTCCAATTCAATGTACACACAGCTAGTGTACTTTGCCTTATTATCTAAATCTAAACATCTAAATATTTGAATATCTCTACTCTACTACTCCACCCTACTCTACTCCACTGTACTCTATAATCTGACTTGACTCTATTCTACTCAAATATAATATATTCTACTTCACCCTACCTTACTGAACTCTACTCTAATAAAATATATTTCATTGTATTCTAATCAATTCTACTCTACCCTCCTCTACCCTCCTCCACTCTACTGTACTTGACTCTACTGTACGCACCTCAACTCTAAACTACTCTATTTTATTCTTCTCTACACCACTCTACCACTCTACTTTAGACTATTCTATTCTATTCTATTCTATTCTATTCTATTCTATTCTATTCTATTCTATTCTACTCAACTGTAATCTACTCTAATATATAATCTATTCTCTGTTCTCTGTATTCCTCTGTTCTACTCTACTCCCTGCTACTCTGCTCCACTCTACACTATATACTCTACTGTAATCTAGACTAGAGAACACTATTCTATTCTACTCTACTCTACTCTACTCCACTCTACTCTACTGCATTAGACTCAGTAACAGCATACTAAAGTACGCCAGTGGAAATGGTATCCCCTCCTCTCTCCCCTCCTCATCAGGCCTGTGACACACTTTAGATCCTCCCTCTGCATCCCTCTGAGGCCTGCAGGAGCCAACACATGACACAGTTCCACCAGCGTCACGCGGGACCTCCTCATAATGAGGACACTATCCTCCAGAAAATGGGAAACATTCTTGCAGTTGTGAGGTGCTGGTGCTAGCTCTCTCTGAGTCTAATCCAGTGATTACCAACTAGGGGTACGTGTACCACTAGGGCAGTGTTTCTCAAACTTTTGGAGACCAAGGACCACTTTGTCCCCCCAAAAATGTTCAGGGACCACCTCTCAACTGAATTGCATTCCATTCACATTACAAGCCAGTCTTATTGTGTTGAAAATATGACTTCAGCTGTATGTTTAGCTTTGTAAAAATGTTACAAATAAAGCCACACTTTGAAAACCACTGCACTAGGGGTATGCAAGCCCAATGTAGGTGTAACATGGAAAAAAATTATAACAAATGTATGGAGGACAGTTACACTGGGATAGAGGAAGAGATATACTGTAGAGAGCATGAGTGAGGAGGGTACAAAAAAGCTTAAAGGGGAACTTCTGCAGATTTCAATATGCTGTTGTATTGCTCACGCTACCCTTGACTTGTCAGTACCTGGTGATGCTGCATTTTCCCGGCTCAGCCCTTTCCGAGATCTGAACTATTCTAATTGGAGCAGACTTTGTTTACATTAAAAACCTTCTTAACATAGGCCTACTCCAAATATTATCCCAAAAGGTGTCGCTGTTTGCGAGTTGTCTGC